>NC_091471.1:328647127-328764627 GCF_036971445.1 Narcine bancroftii
TCTCTCATTCTCTGTCTCCCTCTCTCTCTCTCTCTCTCTTTTCCCCACCTCTCTCATTCCTCCCTCTTATTCTTTCCCTCTCTCTCCCACTTTCTCTCTCACATTCTATCCCCTTCTCTCATTCTCTCCTTTCCTCTCTCTTCCTCCCCCACCCTCTCTCTCTCTCTCTCTCTCTCTCTTTATTTTTCCACCCCACCCCTACCCCCCTCACTTTCTCTCTCCCAGTGCTGATGGTAATTTGGAAGCTCTGTTTGATACTGGACAGGAACTGACCCCCAGTGAAGAGGTGACAGAATGTCACAGGTATTATAATGAGAGATCTCTCTGAGTCCGACCCCAGGGAGTGTGTGATAGGATGGTGCGGAGGGAGTTTCACGCTGTGTCTGACCCCGGGGAATGTGTGATGGGATGGTGTGGAGTAAGCTTCACTTCGTGTCTGACCCCAGGAGTGTGTGAAGGGACTTTGCGGAATGAGTTTCACTATGTTTCTGACCACGGGAGTGTGTGATGGGACGGTGCGGAAGGAGTTTCACAATGTGTCTGACCACGGGAGTGTGTGATGGGATGGTGCGGAGGGAGTTTCACTCTGTGTCTGACCCCGGGAGCAAGTAATGGGACAGTTTGGGGGGAGCTTCATTCTGTGTCTGACCCCGGGAGCATGTGATGAGATGGTTCGGAGGGAGCTTCACTCTGTGTCTGACCCCAGGAGCGAGTGATGGGATGGTTCGGATGGAGCTTCACTCTGTGTCTGACCCCGGGAGCGTGTGGTGGGATGGTGCGGACGAGGTTCACTCTGTGTCTGACCCCAGGAGTGTGTGAATGGACGGTGCGGAGGGAGCTTCACTCTGTGTCCGACCCAGTGAGTGTGTGAATGGACTTTGCGGAGTGAGTTTCACTAAGTTTCTGACCACGGGAGTGTGTGATGGGATGGTGCGGAGGGAGTTTCATTATGTGTCAGACCACGGGAGTGTGTGATGGGATGGTGCGGAGGGAGTTTCACTCTGTGTCTGACCCCGGGAGCATGTGATGGGACAGTTCGGAGAGAGCTTCACTCTGTGTCTGACCCCGGTAGCGTGTGACGGGACGGAGAGGAGGGAGCTTCACTCTGTGTCTGACCCCAGGAGTGTGTGAATGGACTTTGCGGAGTGAGTTTCACTATATTTCTGACCACGGGAGTGTGTGATGGGACGGTGCGGAGGGAGTTTCACTCTGTGTCTGACCCCGGGAGCGTGTAATGGCATGGTGCGGAAGGAGCTTCATTCTGTGTCTGACCCCGGGAACGTGTGATGGGATGGTTTGGAGGGAGCTTCACTCTGTGTCTCACTCCGGGAGGGTGTGATGGGATGTTTCGGAGGGAGCTTCACTCTGTGTCTGACCCCGGGAGCGTGTGATGGGATGGTTCGGAGGGAGATTCTCTCCGTGTCTGACCTCAGGGAGTGTGTGATGGGATGGTGTGAGGGAAATTCACTGCATGTCTGAACAAGGGAGTGTGTGAATGGACGGTGCAGAGGGAGCTTCATTCTGTGTCTGAATCCGGGAGTGTGTGATGGGATGGTGCGGAGGGAGTTTCACTCTGAGTCTGACCCCGGGGAATGTGTGATGGGATGGTGTGGAGGAAGCTTCACTCCGTGTCTGACCCCATGAGCGTGTGATGGGACAGTGTAGAGGGAGCTTCACTCTGTGTCTGACCTTGGGAAGTGTGTGATGGGACGGTGTGGAGGGAGATTCTCTCCGTGTCTGACCTCGTGGAGTGTGTGATGGGATGGTGTGAGGGAAATTCATTGCATGTCTGAACAAGGGAGTGTGTGAATGGACGGTGCGGAGTGAGCTTCATGCTGTGTCTGATCCCGGGAGTGTTTGATGGGACAGTGTGGAGGGAGCTTCACTCTGTGTCTGACCACGGGAGTGTGTGATGGGATGGTGTGAGGGAAATTCATTGCATGTCTGACCACGGGAGTGTGTGATGGGACGGTGCGGAGGGAGTTTCACTCTGTGTCTGACCCCGGGGAATGTGTGATGGGATGGTATGGAGGAAGCTTCACCTCGTGTCTGACCCCAGGAGTTTGTGATAGGATGGTGCAGAGGGAGTTTCACCCTGTGTCTGACTCCAGGAGTGTGTGAATGGACTTTGCGGAGTGAGTTTCACTATGTTTCTTACCACCGGAGTGTGTGATGGGACGGTGCGGAGGTAGTTTCAATATGTGTCTGACCACGGGAGTGTGTGATTGGATGGTTCGGAGGGAGCTACACTCTGTGTCTGACCCCGGGAGCGTGTGACGGGATGGTGAGGAGGGAGCTTCACTCTGTGTCTGACACCAGGAGTGTGTGAACGGACGGTGCGGAGGGAGCTTCACTCTGTGTCTGACCACGGGAGTGTGTGATGGGACGGTGCGGAGGGAATTTCACTCTGTGTCTGACCCCAGGAGCGTGTGATGGGATGGTTCGGAGGGAGCTTCACTCTGTGCCTGACCCTTGGAGTGGGTGATGGGATGGTGCGGAGGGAGCTTCACTCTGAGTCCGACCCCAGGAGTGTGTGATGGGACGGTGTGGAAGGAGATTCCCTCTGTTGACCCCGGGAGTGTGTGATGGGATGGTGCGGAGGGAGCTTCACTCTGTGTGTGACGCCAGTGATTGTGTGATGGGACGGTGCAGAGGGAGCTTCACACTGTGTCTGACCCCAGGAGTGTGCGATGGAATGGGGTGGAGGGAGCTTCACTCTGTGGCTGACCTCGGGGAGTGTGTGATGGGACAGTGTGGAGGGCGATTCACTCCCTGTCTGATAAAGGGAGTGTGTGAATGGACGGTGTGGAGGGAGCTTCACTCTGTGTCCTACCCCGGTTGTGTGTGATGGGATGGTGCGGAGGGAGCTTCATTCTGTGTCTGACCCCGGGAGTGTGTGATGGGACGGTGCGGAGTGAGATTCACTTTGTGTGTGACCCTGGGACCGTGTGATGGGACAGTGCGGAGGGAGCTTTACTCTGTGTCCGATCCTGGGGAGTGTGTGATGGGACAGTGTAGAGGGAGCTTCACTCTGTGTCTGTCCCCAGGAGCGTGTGATGGGATGGTTCGGAGGGAGCTTCACTCTGTGTCTCACTCCGGGAGCGTGTGATGGGATGGTTCGGATGGTGCTTCATTCTGTGTCCGACCCAGTGAGTGTGTGAATGGACTTTGCGGAGTGAGTTTCACTAAGTTTCCGACCATGGGAGTGTGTGATGGGATGGTGCGGAGGGAGTTTCATTATGTGTCTGACCCCGGGAGCATGTGATGGGATGGTTCGGAGGGAGCTTCACTCTGTGTCTGACCCCAGGAGTGTGTGATGGGACAATTCGGAGGGAGATTCACTCTGTGTCTGACACCGGGAGCGTGTGATGGGAAGGTTCGGAGGGAGCTTCATTCTGTGTCTGACCCCGGGAGCGTGTGACGGGACGTAGAGGAGGGAGCTTCACTCTGTGTCTGACCCCAGGAGTGTGTGAATGGACTTTGCGGAGTGAGTTTCACTATATTTCTGACCACGGGAGTGTGTGATGGGACGGTGCGGAGGGAGTTTCACTATGTGTCTGACCACAGAAGTGTGTGATGGGACGGTGCGGAAGGAGTTTCACTCTGTGTCTGACCCCGGGAGCGTGTAATGGGATGGTGCGGAGGGAATTTCACTCTGTGTCTCACTCTGGGAGCATGTGATGGGACAGTTCGGAGGGAGCTTCACTCTGTGTCTGACCTTGGGAAGTGTTTGATGGGACGGTGTGGAGGGAGATTCTCTCCGTGTCTGACCTCGTGGAGTGTGTGATGGGATGGTGTGAGGGAAATTCACTGCATGTCTGAACAAGGGAGTGTGTGAATAGACGGTGCGGAGGGAGCTTCACTCTGTGTCTGACCCCGGGAGTGTGTGATGGGATGGTTCGGAGGGAGCTTCATTCTGTGTCTGACCCCGGGAGCGTGTGATGGGATGGTGTAGAGGGAGCTTCACTCTGTGTCCGACCCAGTGAGTGTGTGAATGGACTTTGCGGAGTGAGTTTCACTATGTGTCTAACCCCAGGAGTGTGTGAATGGACGGTGCGGAGGAAGCTTCACTCTGTGTCTCACTCTGGGAGTGTTTGATGGGATGGTGCGGAGGGAGTTTCAATATGTGTCTGACCATGGGAGTGTGTGATGGGATGGTTCAGAGGGAGCTACACTCTGTGTCTGACCCCGGGAGCATGTGATGGGATGGTTCGGAGGGAGCTTCACTCTGTGTCTGACCCCAGGAGTGTGTGATGGGACAATTCGGAGGGAGATTCACTCTGTGTCTGACACCGGGAGCGTGTGATGGGAAGGTTCGGAGGGAGCTTTACTCTGTCTCTGACCCCGGGAGCGTGTGATGGGATGGTTCGGATGGAGCTTCACTCTGTGTCTAACCCCGGGAGCGTGTGATGGGATGGTGCAGAAGGAGTTTCACTCTGTGTCTGACCCCAGGAGTGTGTGAATGAACGGTGCGGAGGGAGCTTCACTCTGTGTCCGACCCAGTGAGTGTGTGAATGGACTTTGCGGAGTGAGTTTCACTAAGTTTCTGACCACCGGAGTGTGTGATGGGACGGTGCGGATGGAATTTCACTCTGTGTCTGACCCCAGGAACGTGTGATGGGATGGTTCGGAGGGAGCTACACTCTGTGTCTGACTCCGGGAGCATGTGACGGGATGGTTTGGAGGGAGCTTCACTCTGTGTCTGACCCCGGGAGCGTGTGATGGGATGGTGTAGAGGGAGCTTCACTCTGTGTCCGACCCAGTGAGTGTGTGAATGGACTTTGCGGAGTGAGTTTCACCCTGTGTCTGACTCCAGGAGTGTGTGAATGGACTTTGCGGAGTGAGTTTCACTATGTTTCTTACCACCGGAGTGTGTGATGGGACGGTGCGGAGGTAGTTTCAATATGTGTCTGACCACGGGAGTGTGTGATTGGATGGTTCGGAGGGAGCTACACTCTGTGTCTGACCCCGGGAGCGTGTGACGGGATGGTGAGGAGGGAGCTTCATTCTGTGTCTGACACCAGGAGTGTGTGAACGGACGGTGCGGAGGGAGCTTCACTCTGTGTCTGACCACGGGAGTGTGTGATGGGACGGTGCGGAGGGAATTTCACTCTGTGTCTGACCCCAGGAGCGTGTGATGGGATGGTTCGGAGGGAGCTTCACTCTGTGCCTGACCCTTGGAGTGGGTGATGGGATGGTGCGGAGGGAGCTTCACTCTGAGTCCGACCCCAGGAGTGTGTGATGGGACGGTGTGGAAGGAGATTCCCTCTGTTGACCCCGGGAGTGTGTGATGGGATGGTGCGGAGGGAGCTTCACTCTGTGTGTGACGCCAGTGATTGTGTGATGGGACGGTGCAGAGGGAGCTTCACACTGTGTCTGACCCCAGGAGTGTGCGATGGAATGGGGTGGAGGGAGCTTCACTCTGTGGCTGACCTCGGGGAGTGTGTGATGGGACAGTGTGGAGGGCGATTCACTCCCTGTCTGATAAAGGGAGTGTGTGAATGGACGGTGTGGAGGGAGCTTCACTCTGTGTCCTACCCCGGTTGTGTGTGATGGGATGGTGCGGAGGGAGCTTCATTCTGTGTCTGACCCCGGGAGTGTGTGATGGGACGGTGCGGAGTGAGATTCACTTTGTGTGTGACCCTGGGACCGTGTGATGGGACAGTGCGGAGGGAGCTTTACTCTGTGTCCGATCCTGGGGAGTGTGTGATGGGACAGTGTAGAGGGAGCTTCACTCTGTGTCTGTCCCCAGGAGCGTGTGATGGGATGGTTCGGAGGGAGCTTCACTCTGTGTCTCACTCCGGGAGCGTGTGATGGGATGGTTCGGATGGTGCTTCATTCTGTGTCCGACCCAGTGAGTGTGTGAATGGACTTTGCGGAGTGAGTTTCACTAAGTTTCCGACCATGGGAGTGTGTGATGGGATGGTGCGGAGGGAGTTTCATTATGTGTCTGACCCCGGGAGCATGTGATGGGATGGTTCGGAGGGAGCTTCACTCTGTGTCTGACCCCAGGAGTGTGTGATGGGACAATTCGGAGGGAGATTCACTCTGTGTCTGACACCGGGAGCGTGTGATGGGAAGGTTCGGAGGGAGCTTCATTCTTTGTCTGACCCCGGGAGCGTGTGACGGGACGTAGAGGAGGGAGCTTCACTCTGTGTCTGACCCCAGGAGTGTGTGAATGGACTTTGCGGAGTGAGTTTCACTATATTTCTGACCACGGGAGTGTGTGATGGGACGGTGCGGAGGGAGTTTCACTATGTGTCTGACCACAGAAGTGTGTGATGGGACGGTGCGGAAGGAGTTTCACTCTGTGTCTGACCCCGGGAGCGTGTAATGGGATGGTGCGGAGGGAATTTCACTCTGTGTCTCACTCTGGGAGCATGTGATGGGACAGTTCGGAGGGAGCTTCACTCTGTGTCTGACCTTGGGAAGTGTTTGATGGGACGGTGTGGAGGGAGATTCTCTCCGTGTCTGACCTCGTGGAGTGTGTGATGGGATGGTGTGAGGGAAATTCACTGCATGTCTGAACAAGGGAGTGTGTGAATAGACGGTGCGGAGGGAGCTTCACTCTGTGTCTGACCCCGGGAGTGTGTGATGGGATGGTTCGGAGGGAGCTTCATTCTGTGTCTGACCCCGGGAGCGTGTGATGGGATGGTGTAGAGGGAGCTTCACTCTGTGTCCGACCCAGTGAGTGTGTGAATGGACTTTGCGGAGTGAGTTTCACTATGTGTCTAACCCCAGGAGTGTGTGAATGGACGGTGCGGAGGAAGCTTCACTCTGTGTCTCACTCTGGGAGTGTTTGATGGGATGGTGCGGAGGGAGTTTCAATATGTGTCTGACCATGGGAGTGTGTGATGGGATGGTTCAGAGGGAGCTACACTCTGTGTCTGACCCCGGGAGCATGTGATGGGATGGTTCGGAGGGAGCTTCACTCTGTGTCTGACCCCAGGAGTGTGTGATGGGACAATTCGGAGGGAGATTCACTCTGTGTCTGACACCGGGAGCGTGTGATGGGAAGGTTCGGAGGGAGCTTTACTCTGTCTCTGACCCCGGGAGCGTGTGATGGGATGGTTCGGATGGAGCTTCACTCTGTGTCTAACCCCGGGAGCGTGTGATGGGATGGTTTGGAGGGAGCTTCACTCTGTGTCTGACCCCAGGAGTGTGTGATGGGACAGTTCGGAGGGAGCTTCACTCTGTGTCTGAGCCCGGGAACGTGTGACGGGTGGTTTGGAGGGAGCTTCACTCTGTGTCTGACCCCAGGAGTGTGTGATGGGACAGTTCGGAGGGAGCTTCACTCTGTGTCTGACCTCGGGGAGTGTGTGATGGGATGGTGTGAGGGAAATTCACTCCATGTCTGATCAAGGGAGTGAGTGAATGGACGGTGTGGAGGGAGCTTCACTCTGTGTCCGACCGCAGGAATGTGTGATGGGATGTTGCGGAAGGAGCTTCACTCTGTTTCTGAGCCTGGGAATATGTGATCAGACAGTGCGCAGGGTGTTTCACTTTGTGTCTGAGCCTGGGAGTGTGTGATGGGACGGAGCAGAGGGAGCTTCACTCTGTGTCTGACTCTGGGAGTGTGTGATGGGACGGTGCGGAGGGAGTTTCACTTTGTGACTGACCTGTTCTATTTTAACGCAAGGCTGTGGAGTGATTCTGACTACGACCCCGTGCTGAGGAAGAGGAGTGGAAGCAGTCCAATCCGGAAGATCACAACGCTTTTCAACGAGAGCTCGAAGTCAAATGCGGGCAGTCTGCCATGGGGACAGAGATTGTTGCCTGTGTGGACTCTGACACAGGATGAGAGGTGAGGTGTTGATCAGAATCAGATCAACGGCACCGGCTCTTGGATCACAGGGTGGTGGTGGAGACCATGAACCCTGGTGGATCTCTCTTCTTCCCTCTGTGACCTTTCCCCATCTGTCTCTCTGTCTCTCTCTCTCTCTCTCTCTCTCTCTGTTTATCTCTGTATATATGCCAGAGTTCGTAGGGCAGTGGTGGTGAGCAGGAACTCCGGCTGATCTCTCTCCTTGTTTCTCTCTCCCTCTTCCTTTATCTATCTCTCTTTCTGTCATCCCTCTCTCTGTCACCTTTCTCTCTCTATCTTCCCCCCCTCGATATCTCTCCCCCCCCTCCTGTCGAGGGGTGGGGGAGTTTACAGGGCAGCGGGAACAGGAATCTTGGCAAATTTCCTCTCTCTCACTCCCTCTCTCTCTCTGTCCCTCTCTCCCTGAGGACACTGCATGATGATGTGGGAGCAGGACCCTGGCTAATCTCCCCTCTCTCTCTGACCCCGGAGTCACTGGGCGGTGACAGGGAGCATAAACCCTGGCTGATTTCCCCTCTCTCTAACCCCAGGGTCACTGGGCAGTGATGGGGAGAAGGAGCCCTCGCTGATTTCCACCCCGTCACCCTGGGGTCACTGCAACCTCCCCCATCCCCGTTGAGGGAGCTGAGGTGATGGAGGCCACCTGCTGTGTCTGGCTTCACCTTTCCCCGTGGGGCTGTGAATTCACGATAGCCTCTCGTCTCTCCCTGACAGCAAGCCTGCCCCAAAGGTTGTCTTACATGAGCGGAGGAACACACTGGACTCACTGCAAACTACCCACAGCCCTGCCGCCTCTCACCAGGCTGTTTGCAAGGTGGATCGCCAGTTCTCTGAGAAACCTGTCTCCGAAGTCAACAAGGTTGGTGGGCATCGCGGCCTCCTTGCTTGCCCTCCCCCTGACCCCCGCACACTGGAGGATTCCTCAGGCAAGTGGGCGTGGGTCCCAAGTCTCCGATCATCGTATCCGGGCCTGTCTTGTTTCCAAGGTGATGGTGGGATCGGCCAGACTGATCTCCCACCTACGTCCTCTCCTGTCCCCACGAGAGGGCAGGCAGACTGGCTCCTATCATACTGTGCAGCACGTCCCCTGCTCCCAGCTCTTTTTGATGAAGTAGACAAAGATGATGTGGTCAAAAATAATCATGACTTTTATTAGCAGAAACTCATGGTATAATAATGAAAGACAATAGGTACATACACAGCAATATCCAAGGGGAGTGTCCTCAACAGTAGAGATAATGCACAGCCAATGTTAGTACAGCCAGGCTCACCAGAGGGAGGACAGGCAGCTTGGCAGACATTCACCAGTCTCCCCCCGGCAGAATTACTTTCATACCGATATGGCCTCAGCATTCATGAGCGCTGAACTACGGCAAGCCCTGGTACGGAAGGGGATTGCCACCAGCTCTACCACGAGCTACAACCCGCAGGGCAATGGGCAGGTCAAAAGGGCTAATGCTACAGTCTGGAAGACTGTAAATCTTGCTTTAAAAGCACATGGTTACCCTGTTACCCGGTGGCAGGAGGTGCTGCCTGAGGCGCTACATTCTATTCGGTCATTAATGTGTACTGCAACTAATCAAACACCTCATATGTTTGCCTTTCCTAAGAAATCAGGACTGTGATGGACTGGCTAGCCTGTTTATCTGAGCCTGGAACTGTGCTGATGAAGAGCCATACTCGGACGCGTAAAACAGACCCCCTAGTCCAACCAGTTCAGCTATTGCATACTAACCCCAACTACGCTCATGTTAAATTCCCAGACGGGAGTACTGACACTGTACCCCTAAGAGATCTGGCCTCACCTGGTTCGCCCCTTCCTCACACCCCCTACTCAGAGTGAACCTGAGAGATTGGGCTCACCCCCACCCCCCTCCCCCCAGCCTTTGACCCCTAGTCAGCTTTCAGATGGCCATGCTGAGACCCCACTGCTTCATGCTGCCGATTCTGGAGCGGGTCCCACATTACAGACCCAGGACCTGTACCAGTTCCCAAGGTTGCAAAGGAGCCACCTGTTTTGAGACAAAGCACTAGAATTCATAAACAACCTGATAGTCTGACATATTCATAAAACATCTCATTATATTTCGATTGCGTATTTTGGCTGTTAGAGTATCTCAAGGCTTTAGTCTTTCCTAGCAGCTGTCCTTTTGATTTTAACCCTTCTTCTGCCAGGGGGAGACTGTGGTGAATGTCTGCTATGGATCTCTTTTAGCCCCTCCAGCTGAGCACCAGCAGCAGATCGTGAAAATGCGATCATTTAACCTGCCTAGTCTGTACTGGATCTCATAATTATAAGTTGAGAGTTCTATTCGCCAGCGTGCCATTTTATCGTTCTTGATTTTACTTTTGTGTTTAGTACTGAACATGTAGGCTACAGATTTCTGATCAGTGACAAGAGTAAATTTTCTGCTGGCTAGAAAGTGTCTCCAGTAGTGAACAGCTTCAATAATAACCAGGGCTTCTTTTTCAATGGCAGGATGATTAAGTTCAGGTCCGTGTAACATGCAGGAGAAGAATGACACAGGTCTGCCCTTTTGATTAAGGGTTCCTGCCAAGGCACAATCTGAGGCATCAGTTTCCACTTGGAATGGGACATCCTCGTCGATGGACGAGGGTGCAGCTTTGGCAATATCAGCTTTAATTCTCTCGAAAGCTTTCAAGGCCATTGGAGAGAGAGGAAAAGATTTAGTGTCAAACAGAGGGTGTGCCTTCGTGGCGTAGTCCCGAACCTATTTGCAGTAGTAGAAAAAGAATCCCATACATCTTTTAAGGGCTTTTGCTGAGTCTGGGGGTGGTAACTTCTTCAGGGGGGGCATTCTTTCCAGGTCGGGGAGGATTTCGCCCTTGCGGACAATGTAGCCCAGAATGGGTAGCTCCGTCACGTTGAACACACATTTGCCCTCGTTAAATGTAAGGTTGAGTTCTTTAGCTGTTGCTAAAAATTTCTTTAAGTTGTTGTCGTGCTCAGCCTGTGTTTTCCCACAGATAGTGACAATATCCAGATAGGAAACGTACCCTGTAACTCATATGTCCTAACAATCTTATCCATTTCCCTCTGAAACACTGACACACCATTAGTGACTCCAAAAGTTATCCTTTCAAACTGGTATAACCCCCCCCCCCCCCAATCAGCCTCAAAGGCTGTATAGGGTCGTTCCTCTTTTTTAATGGGGATTTGGTGATAAGCTGCTTTGAGGTCGATAATACAGTACACTTTGTGTTGTGCTAATCATTTCATTGATATGTGGCAGGGGGTAGGCATCCAGGTTAGTGTAACAGTTGATTGTCTGGCTGTCGTCAATAGCCAGTCATTTCTTACTGTGATTTTTCACAACTACCACCTGGGCTCACCACGGACTCTTACTGGGTTCAATTACTCCCTCTTTAAGCAATCTCTGGGTCTTCGCTTTGATAAACTCATGATCCTCTTTGCTGTAAGAACGGCTCTTAGTGGCAATCGGCTGACACTCGGGATAAATCACTGAAAAGGGAAGGAGCTTTGATCTTTAATGCGGACAGACCGCAGTAACTAGCGCAGGAGATGGTAAGTGTGGGGAGTGGCCCACCGAAATTTAACACTACACTGTTCATTTGAGATTGAATATCTAACCCCAGTAACACAGGGGTGCAGAGCTCCAGCATAATAAAGAGCCACACATCAGCAAGGCAATGTCCCTGCAAATTTAAAGTAATTTTACACTTGTCCCGTATAGTTTTTGTAAGTTCACTACAAGCCATTGATATCTTTCGGTTCGCTGGTTATCTCCGCAAATTTAAGGCTCTGGCAACTCTCTTGTGGATGTAGCTGTCAGTACTCCCCAAGTCTATTAGACAATCAAGAGTCTCACCATTCACCTCCCCCTTCATAGTTGATCATTCCAGACCGTAACATCCTCCAAGCTTTACAGTCAATTGAGCTATCACGGGGGATCTCACCTCGCCGTCACTTGAAGTCGATTCACTCTGCTCGTCTGAAGATTCCCCCTTTTCATAGTTGTCTTCCATCCTGCAGCTCCAGGACACATTTTCTTGGTGCTTCTCTTCTTCTTATCAGTGGGAGTACTTTTCGCCTTGCACGCTTTAGCGAAGTGGCCGAGTTTCCCTCAGTAGCTGCAGGTAGCAAAATGAGCTGGGCACTTTTGTTTGGGGTGCCAACTCTTATCAGAGAAGTAGCATTTTTCAGTTCGCCCTTTTCTTTCCTTCAGGGTTCCAGCACTTCTGGATGTTTCCTTTTCAGTTTCTAACATTTCACTGGACCGTATGGCACTTCTCAGTGTTTTGGCCAGAGTGATTGCCTGGTCGTAGGTTAAGGGCTCCGTGTCCAGCAGCCTCCGTGGGATGTAACTGGAGTCAATCCTGATGACAAAAGCATCATTGTCTGCCCTGACATCACACTCATTTGCCAGTGAGTTGAGGGCCAGTGCATAGGCAGCATCAATTTCCCTGGGTTTATGGCGTCTAGTCAGCAACTGGTATCGAGCAAGCACCACATTCCGTGGCACTGCACAGTAAGCAGTTAGACGTTCCCGGGCTACAGCCAGAGTGGTAGCTCCTTGCGTTACGGTGAAAGGGACCTCACCCAGCAGAGAGTTCAGGTGGCCCCACTGATTTGCTTGATCGACCACGTAGTTTCGAACCTGGGAGTGTGTGATGGGATGGTGTGGAGGCAGCTTCACTCTGTGTCTGACCCCAGGAGTGTGTGATGGGATGGTGCAGAGGGAGTTTCTCTTTCTGTGTGACCCCGGGAGTGTGTGGTGGGTTGGTGTGGAGGGAGATTCACTCTGTGTCTGACACCGATGAGTGTGTGATGGGATGGTGCAGAGAGAGCTTCATCCTATGTGTGACCCCAGGAGTATGTGATGGGACCGTGCGGAGGGAGCTTCACTCTGTGTCTGACCTCGGGGAGTGTGTGATGGGGCGGTGTGGAGGGAGATTCTCTCCGTGTCTGACCTCAGGGAGTGTGTGATGGGATGGTGTGGTGGGATCTTTACTCTGTGTCTGACCTTGTAGTGTGTGATGTGACCGCGCAGAAGGAGGTCCTCTCTGTGTCTGTCCCCGGGGAGTGTGTGTCCTTGCTGCTTCGCTGGGAGTCAGATTTCCCAGCGACCTTTAGGTATCTTCTGGCCACCGCTGGCTGGCGGGCAACTTTCACAAACGGAATTTAGTATTTGGACACTCTTGGATTTGCGTCCATAATATCCTTCTACCACAGTGGTTCTCGTCCTTTCCCTTTCCACTCACATCCCACTGTAAGTAATCCCTACGCCATCCGTGCTCTCTAATCATGGAGGAATTACCTAAGGTGGGATGTGAGTAGGAAGGGAAAGTTGAGAATCACTGCTGTAGACCCAATTGTTCCTGAAATATTTTGCTTGCTAAAAATTGTCATTTCCTTGGGAGTTCTTAAACTGTCCACATAACAAGTCAATAAGGGATGATTCAAGGCTTTTTCTTTCCACTCACATCCCACCTTAAGCAATCCGTTACTGATCTCAGAGCACCGATGGCCTAGTGATTGCTTAAGGTGGGATGTGAGTGATGAGAAAGGTTGAAAACCTCTGTTTAATCATATCTAATTGACTCGTACATACGTCCTCTGGCGTTTGCTGATCCTGTCCTGGGAAACAGGCGCTGGCCGTCCACCTCAGAATCTTGTCGACCTCTATCAAGTCTCCTCTCCTCCTTCTCTGCTCCAAATCTCTGCTAACCTTGCCTCATTGGACTTGTTTCCCAATCCAGGTGACCTCCTGGTGAATCTCCTCTGCCCCCTCTCCAGAGCATCCACATCCTTCCAGTATTAAGGTGACCTGTACGATAACTCTGAAGAGGGCGCGCTAATTCATTGAGGACCCCTTCCTTCCCACACAGCCACAATGAGGAGTCACACTACTGAGGAGAGGTGGAAAATCTCGTGGTACGGTGCAAGAGTAACAAACCAAGACTCAACGTGGACAAGATGAAGGAGATGATCATGGATGTCTGGAGGACCAGGAATTACCACCCTCCTCTTCACGTCAACCACTCTGTAGTGGAGAGAGTGGAGATCCCCAAGTTCCTTGGAGTTCACTTAATGAGTGACCTATGGTGGACACTCAACATCTCCTCAATGGTCAGGAAGACACAAGGGCGACTGCACTTCCTGAGAAGAATGAACCGGGCACCGTCATGTCAACCTTCTACAGGAACTCTATCGAGAGCAACTTGGCTGGCTGCAACGCTGTGCAGTCCGGTCGCTGCAGAGAAACGGATTGGAGGTCATGAGAGGCAGAGATAGGGTGGACGGCCAGTGCCTGTTTCCCAGGGCAAGAATCAGCAAACACCATAGGACGTCTGTACAAAGACAAGGGAGGGGAATGTTTTTTACACAGAAAGCTGTGGGGGCCTGGAATTCATTGCCGGGGGGTGGTACAATAGGGATGTGCATCAGAGATCAATTCACAGGACCACTGGTGTCTCCCTCCACCCCCTCCGACGTGATCTACCGGGATCGTTGTCTGAAGAGGGAGTGCAAAATCGTAGAGGACCACTTCCACCCTCCCCCACACACAGCGTCTTTCAGCTGCTCCCGTCGGGGAAGAGATCCAGGAGGATCAGAGCTTGCACCACCAGGCTGAGGAACAGCTTCTTCCCACGGGCTGAACGGCCAAAGGAACTGCTCACTCTGACCCTCCGAAACAATATTTATTAGTATCGATGCAATACTTGTCCTGCGCATGTATTGTGTGTCTGTCTTTGTGTCCCGTCTGGATGTATGTCTGTGTGAGGACCGGAGAACGCTGTTTCGTTGGGTTGGACTTGTACAATCGGATGACGAGAAACTCGACTTGTTGCTTATATCAATCTGTTCCCTCTCCGCAGGAGGTGATCAAGAACATGGATTCCGTGTTCCGTGAACTCCTGCAACATAAGCGAGCCAAGTCGACCTCAGACACGTCCGCAGAGGCCGGAGCCCGCCTGCCTGCGCGGTGGGGCAGCCGCGATGTGACCGAGAAGCCCGCCGTCAAGCAGGGCCCCCCCTCCAGGTCCGGCGTCAAGGCCCGGGCAGCTGCCCTCTTCAAGCCCGGTGGCGGGGCTGCTACCGAAGGCACGGCCAAGGTAACCTCCTGGGGGCTGCACGCAGCGCGGGAGGGGGAGGTGAGACTGAGGGCTGGTGTCTCCCAGAGCCCTGTCCCTCATGGGGACACCAGCCTGCTTTGCCTTGCTACTGTCACCCTTACCGAAGTTTATTGTCACGCATGAAAATGGGGTAATGCCTTGCGATATTGCCTTACGACAGACGGATTCACCACTGCAAGTAATTGCCCTGTGCTCCTTACAGTCAGAGAGAGAGATTCAAAAGAGAGTGCCACCCCCCTCGAGAGTCACCGTGTGGCTGTGGATTCGCCTCCAGCACTACCGCACAGTCTGGTCCGACCGTCAGGGGCCCGAGCTCCAGATCCGAACCTCCGACACAGATCAGAACGCCCCTCGGTGCCCTCGCGTCCCGGTTCCAGTACCCTCCTCAGTCGCTCCAGTTTATATGTTAAACTCAATTTTTAAAAAAAAATTATTTAAAAGAGGAAGAATTTGGACAGGTACATGGACGGGAGGGGTATAGAGGGTGATGATTTGGGTGCAGGGCAGTGGGAGTAGGGGGAAAAAGGTTCAGCACAGACTAGAAGGGCCGAAGGGACCTGTTTCTGTGTGCTGTAGTGTGTCTACAGTTCTAGCCTGTTCATCTCCCTCTTATTCCCCTCAGTGACAAACTGTTTCCACCGGGGACAGAATCCCAAGGGTCCGCCTCCAAAGTCGATGCAGAACTTGGTCCATTTCGACTGGATCCTCGCCGATCTTCCTGACCCCGGGATTGGAGAGTGGTGGGGATGGGGAGCACGGGCTGCGGTCTGCTACGCCTCGCCTCGCCGGGCAGACCCGTCCTCCCCCAGGAACTGGAACAGCGAACATTTCCCTCTGTGGCAAGTCAATCCTTGTTTGGGTCAGGCGACGCAATCTGCGCTTGGTGTTCGACGTGTGTTCTCACCTGTGCTCCGTAGGAGCAGCTCCTGTACTCAAACGTTATTTTTCGCAATAAAGGCCGCTGTACATTTGCCTTCCTGACTCCCAGCTGAGTTTTCAGTGGTTCATGGGAAAGGGCTCTCAATCCGACCAGCGTCTTCACCCACTCCGGAACAAAAAGTCTTTCTCACTTTCTTCCAAAGTGGATCACTGCATCTCTCCTCTTATCAACTCCAATTAACACCTGGTGTCGGTTGGTCTGGGCTCCTCTCCCTCCAGTTCTTCCCCATCCCCTTTCCAGCTCTCTCTCTCTCTCTCTCTCTCTCTCTCTCTCTCTCTCTCTCTCTCTCTCTCTCTCTCTCTCTCTCTCTCCCTCCCTCTCTCTCCCTCTCCCTCTCCCCCCTTCCACATCCCCTTTCCAGCTCTCTCTCTCTCTCTCTCTCCCCTTCCCCATCCCCTTTCCAGCTCTCTCTCTCTCTCTCTCTCCCCTTCCACATCCCCTTTCCAGCTCTCTCTCTCCCCCTTCCACATCCCCTTTCCAGCTCTCTCTCTCTCTCTCTCTCTCTCTCTCTCTCTCCCACATCCCCTTTCCAGCTCTCTCTCTCTCTCTCTCTCTCTCCCCCTTTCCCCATCCCCTTTCCAGCTCTCTCTCTGTCTCCCCTTCCCCGTCCCCTTTACAGCTCTCCCTCTCTCTCTCCCCTTCCCTGTCCCTTTTCCAGGTCTCTCTCTCCCCTTCCCTGTCCCCTTTCCAGCTTTCTCTCTCTCCCGTTCCCCGTCTGTGGCATGCTGTTAGACAGAATCAGACATACACACACAAGGTAAAGACTGCACAACAGGCTTTAATCCACAAAGACTTCCACAGAGCCAGGCTGGCTGTACCTGCAGTAACTCTGAGAGAGACTTCGGAGGCCGGCGCAGGCTTATATCCCGGAGGGTGATTGACACCCGACTGGGTGGGGCTTGATCCATTCAGGTCGACTGATTGACAGCCGGCCAGGTGTTGTCCTGTCCCCTTTACTCTCCTGCAGGTACAGAGGTTGCCCCCTGCAGTAGGCCGGTGGTGGGGGCAGTATACAAAATACATTATTTACAGATTGAGACGATCCGGCAGCTGCCGGAGCCTCTGTGACCGTTGTAGGACTGGCTCCTGGTCACTGGTTGGAGGGGAAGTGGAGCGGGGGGGGAGCTGGCGGCAGGGGTCTGAGTGACTGGTGTGGTTCATGCAGAGGGATGGCCAAGGGGGCCAGGGTCGACGTGTGAGAGTCGTATTGGATGGGTGGTGGAGCAGGTTCATCCCCCATGGCTGAAGTGGACCTCTGGTACTCAAGGAGGTCCTGCGCGCCCCATAGCTGCCTGGGGACAGGGATGTATGGCCAGTCGGCATTGTCCTGGGCTGAAGGATGCTGTGGAATGGTGGGGGCTCCTGCTGGTGCCTGGTCCCTGGTTGATGGTGTCCTCCCTGCCAATGCCGAACCTAACGTAGGTGTAGTTGTGGTTCGTGCATAGGAGGAAAACCTGCTTGACCAGGGGTTCGGGTTTGTGTGCCCATATGTGCTTACGCAGGAGTACTGGTCCCGGGGACACGAGCCATGCTGGGAGGGACATTCCAGTCGCCGACTTTCTGGGGAATGAGAACAGACGTTCATGAGGGGTCTCGTTGGTAGCCGTACACAGAAGTGACCTAATAGCATGGAGCGCCACGGCCAGTATTCAATGGCCCACCCTTTTGACTTGAGGGCCAGGAGGACTGCCTTCCAGACCACCCTGTTTTCACGTTCCACTTGCCCATTGCCTCGAGTTATAACTAGTCGTGTAGCTAGTCGCGATGGCCCTCGCTGTCAGGTACTGGCAGCTCGTCACTCATAAAGCTAGACTCCTGGTCACTGTGGATGAAAGCGGGGTAGCCAAACATGGTGAAGATCTGCTCCAGGGCCCTGATGATTGTGGCTGTGGAGGTGTCTGGGCAAGGGATAGCGAAAGGGAAGCGTGAGTACTTGTCCACAACGTAGACGTTTCAGTTCATGGAAGGTAGGGGCCCTTTAAAATCCACGCCGAGATGGCCTTTATGACATGGGTCTGGGGCGGGCGGAAGAAGTGGGGTTTACACTCCATGCAGACCCGGCAGGCCTCAGTCATGTCCCTGACACCCATGATCGTATATGGCAGGTTCCGGGACTTAATGAAGTGGTACAACTTGGTGACATCCGGATGGCAGAGGGACTCATGCAGTGCCTGCAGCCTGTCATTGTGCATAGACGCGCAGGTCCGAGAGAGGGTATCGGGGGAGTCGTTAAACTTCCCGGGGCAGTACTGGATGTCGTAGCTGTAGGTTGCCAGCTCAACTCTCCAGCGCAGGATCTTGCCATTCTTGATCTTGCTCTTGTGGGCAGTGTTAAACATGAACGCCACGCCCCGCTGGTCGGTGAGGAGGATGAATCTCCTGCTGGCCAGGTAGTGGCGCCAGTGGCAGATCACTTCCACAAATACCTGGGCCTCCTTTTTGATGGTGGAATGCCCTAGCTCCGAGCCATGGAGGGACCTAGATAAAAAGGCGACGGGGAGCCCCCCTTGGTTGAGGGTAGTAGCGAGGGCTACCTCGGATACATCACTCTCCACCTGGAAGAGGGAGTCCTCATCCACAGCCTGCGTCATGGCGTTTGCGATGTCCTGCCTGATGCGCATGAAGACTGCCTGCCCCTTGGGTGGGAGGGGAAAAGTTGTAGCTTGGGTCAGTGGGCGGACCTTGTCCGAGAAGTGAGGGACCCACTGCGAGTAATAGGAGAATAGGCCCAGGCACCTGCGGAGGGCCTTTAGCGTGGAGGGGAGAGGTAGCTCCATTAATGAGTGCATCCTTTCTGGATCTGGGCCGATGACCCCATGGGCCACGATGTACCCCAGGATGGCGAGGCGGGTAGTGCTGAACACACACTTCTCCTTGTTGTAAGTGAGGTTCAGCTCCCTGGACGTCTGAAGGAATTTCTCCAGGTTGGCATCATGGTCCTGTAGGTCACGGCTGCAGATAGTGACGTTATCCAGATACGGGAACGTTGCCTTCAGCTTGTGCCGGTCTATCATGCGATCCATCTCCCATTGGAAGGCGGAGATCCCATTCATAACTCCAAAGGGAACTCAGTGGAACTGGTACAGGCGCCCGTCCGCTTAGAAGCGGTATAGGGCTTGTCCTTCGGGTAGATGGGGATTTGGTGATAAGCCGACTTCAGTTCAATCGTGGAGAAAACCCGGTATCGGGCTATCTCATTGACCATGTCGGCTATCCTCAGCAGGGGGTAGGCGTCCAGTTGGTTGGGTGTACCGGTTTATGGTCTGGCTGTAATCCACGACCATCTTCAGCTTACTTCCCACTTTGACCACCAGGACTTGGGCTCTCCAAGGGCTGTTACTAAGCTCTATAACACCTTCCGCCAGGAGTTGCTGCACCTCCGCCTTGATATTACGCCTCTGTCTGCGGCGTAATAGCACCTACTTCTGGCGGCGATCGACTTGCAGCCTAGCTAAGGTTTGCGAAAAGCGCCGGGGGGGGGGCGGGGGTTGATGAGTAGTGTGGAGAGGCCACAGGTTGGCCAGGGCTGGTAGGTCGGCGTGCTGTTTAATGTGAGTGGAGGTTGGGGCCCCCCAAAGGCAAGGGTGACACTGCAGGTGGCACTAGAAATCCAGGCCCAGGAGGACTGGGGCGCAGAGTTTGGGCATGACCAGGAGCCTAAACCCCGTGTATATCGGCCGAGCAGCGCCCAAGGGTACCAACAGTCTTATCCTTGGCGAAGAGGGCGATCGAGAAGGTGGTGGGTAGACTTAATTTTAGGGAGTGGGCCACGCTTGAGTGAATGAAACTCTTAGTCCTGCCACTGTCAAACTTTGTTACGTGCCTGTTGACTTGCATATCCATCAAAAAAGGGTCTGAGGTCATGAGGGATGTCCCTGGTCAGAGTGGTGGCAGTCAGGACCATCATGGGGTCAGAGTTGTCACTCTCCGGCTGTGTGTGGTGATTTACACCATCCAGAGGCCTGATGAGCATCAGTAGGGCGGCCTGGTCATCACCTGTGTTGACCATGTCGTTGTCGGTCATGGGATGTGGTGTGTGGCAACTGATGATGTCCGGAGGCATGGGGAGTGTCGGTGGGGTGGCCTGGTCATTGCCCGTATTGACCACATCATCCCGGTCGTCGTCACGGGGCCTCTGTGTCGGTCTCTGCCCGGCCCAAGATGGCAGCACCACGTGGGGGTACGCGGCGTGGCTGGCCTCCTTTCCCAGCCGTGTACATCGCACCAGGGGAAGTGACATCATCCTGTCAGCCAGAAGTGACATCACACCATAAGCTGGAAGTGACGTCACTGTGGTTTTTCGGTGTGTCGCGCTGGCGAGAGCATGGGCTGGTCCGGTGCATGGAGCACATGCTGCGATCGTCCCTGGCAGGGCTGGATGCTGCACCGTCAGTGTCGGGGAAGGCAGAAGTCGTAGCAGGGACAATGCTGCCGCATGGCATGCGCATGTGAAGGGGTCCGCGGGGGAGGTGGGGAGGTCATAGAAGGCCACTGAACTGCCGGCTGGTTTTGAGAGGCACACCTTAGCAAAGTGGCTTTCTTGCCACATCAGGAACAGTACTGGTTCCTAGCCGGGCAATTTTGGCAAGATCGTTGATCTGACCCACACCAGGACCCAAAGTACTTACAAGGGCGCCGGGCACCCACCGCAGCAATGTTCTCCTCCCCAGCTCGATCTAGGGCTGCAGCTGCAGTGTGAGGTGGCCATGAGGAAGCCTGGGGGAGCCTGGAATTGAAGGCTTCAATGTGCAGGGCTGCAACTTCCAGGGTTCAGACCACTTCCACAGTTTTGGTCAGGGCGTAGATACTATCTTCCAGTAGCTTCTGCCAGATGGCCCTCAAGCATAGCCCTTGGATGAAGGCATCCCGGATCAGCCTCTCAACCTCCTCTGCGCCTACCCTGGGTTCAGTCAGACACGGTCGGGCCAACTGTCGCAGGTGTCCCAGGTAAGACTCAGCCATCTCCCCAGGTTGCTGGCCTCGGGTATTGAGGAGGTACCTTGCAAAGACTGCATTCATGGGCGTCTTGTACAAGGTCTCGAGAGTGTTCATTGCTTTCTTATACTTGGAGAAGCCTTTGGTTCCCTGGAAAACGTGGGGGCCCAGCTTTGACCAGAGTAAGACCAGCTTCTTCCGATCTGAGTCCAGGATGCTGTCTGTGTGCGCCTCAATGATTGTTTCGACCATGTGCATCCAGATCTTGAAGCGTGTCTGGGCTTCCGGGTGGCATGGGTCGACTTTGAGGCTCCCTGCGCTCAGGAGTTTTTTCCATAACAGCCATGGGAAAAAGTCTTTGTTGATTAAATTGTGATGCGCTGTTAGACAGAACCAGACACACACAAGGTAAAGACTGTACAACATGCTTTAATCCACAAAGACTTCCACAGAGCCAGGCTGGCTGTAGCTACAGTAACTCTGAGAGAGACTTCAGATGCCGGCGCAGGCTTATATCCCGGAGGGTGATTGACACCCGACCGGGTGGGGCTTGATCCATACAGGTCGAGTGTTGTCCTGTCCCCCTTACTCTCCTGCAGGTACAGAGGTTCCCCCCTGCAGGCTGGTAGTGGTGTCTCTCTCTCTCTCCCCCTCCCCTTCACTGTCCCCTTTCCAGCTCTCTCTCTCTCTCTCTCTCTCTCTCCTTCCATGTCCCCTTTCCAGCTCTCTCTCTCTCCCCTTCCTTGTCCCCTTTCCAGCTCTCTCTCTCTCTCCTTCCGTCCCCTTTCCAGCTCTCTCTCTCTTTCTCTCCCCTTCCTCGTCCCCTTTCCAGCTCTCTCTCTCTCCACTTTCCCGTCCCCTTTCCAGCTCTCTCTCTCCCCCCCTTCCCCGTCCCCTTTCCAGCTCTCTCTCTCTCTCTCTTCTTTCCTGTCCCATTTCCAGCTCTCTCCCCCCCTTCCCCATCCCCTTTCCAGGTCTCTCTCTCTCCCCTTCCCCGTCTCCTGTCCTCTAGTTTCCTCGCTCTCTCTCCTCCTCTCCTTTCTTCCCTGTTTCTTTTCCTTTCCCCTTTCCTCTCTCTCCCTCGCTCCCCTCTCCCCTTCTATTCCCCTCTCTCTATTTCTCCCTATCTCCTTCCCTCTTTCTCCTTCTCTCCCCTCTTCCTCTCTCTCTCTCACTCGCTCCCCTTTTCCTTTGTCTCCTCTCTCTCCTCCTTTCCCCTCCTTTTTTCCCTTTCTTTTCCTCTCCCCTTTTCCCTCTGTCTCCTTTCCTCTCTCCCCCTCTCTCTCCCCATCCCCATCTCTCTTCCTCCCGTTTCCTATCCCCTTCTCTCCCCGCTCTCTCTCTCCCCCTCTCCTTTTTTCCCTGTTTCTTTTCCTCTCCCCTTTCCCTCTCTCCTTTCCTCTCCCCCTTCTCTCTCCCCTCTCTCCTCCTTTCTCCCCATCTCTCCCCCTTCTATTCCCCTCTCTGTTTCTCCCTGCCCTCTTTCTCCTTCTCTCCCCTCTTCCTCTCTCTCTCTCTCTCCCCTTTTCCCTTGTCTCCTTTCCTCTCTCTCCCCCCTTTCCCCTTCTCTCCCCTCTTCCTCTCTCTCTCTACCCTTTTCCCTTGCTCCTTTCCTCTCTCTCCCCCCTTTCCTCTTCTCTCCCCCTTCTCTCTCTCCCCATACCCATCTCCCTCTTTCTCCCCTATTTCCTTTCCCCTTCTCTCCCCCTCTCTCTCTCTCTCTCTCTCCCCTTTTCCCCCCTCTCTCATGGAGCCAACGTCGATTCTCACCTCTCCTCTCTCTGTACCCAATTTACACCTTTTGACTGCTGGTCTGGACTCCTCCCCCCTATTCTTCCCCCCCCACCCCCCATTCTTTCAGAGTCCTACCTGCTCTTTGCTTACTCCTTGAGGAAGGGCTCGGGCCCGAAACGTCGGTAATGTTCAAGATTCCTTTATTGTCCTATAACAAAAAGGGTGTAATATTACTGGAATTTGTTTCCATCGGCCGTAAGGCGGACAGAGTCGCCATCAGCAGAAATTGCCTGAAGCGCCTCTTACATTCAGAGAGAGAGAAGCAAAAGAGTGATATCCCCTTCCCCCCGCCACAGTGTTTCTGAGCAACTGTGGATTTTCTGCAGAAAATACGTCTGTGCCTCCGGTGGATGGTGCAGGACTGGCTGAGCCCGTCAGGCATTTACGTGATGTGTGTTCTTGCTCGCTCCCTTCCAG
Source organism: Narcine bancroftii (assembly GCF_036971445.1). Classification (NCBI taxonomy): domain Eukaryota; kingdom Metazoa; phylum Chordata; class Chondrichthyes; order Torpediniformes; family Narcinidae; genus Narcine; species Narcine bancroftii. The sequence goes on from NC_091471.1 coordinate 328,670,158, forward strand.
GTGAATGGTCGAACTCGGAACAGAAGTTGGCCACCAGCTCCGCCGTTCAGTGAGGTCACGGCTTCCACCTGCAATGCGATTCCCCATCTCCAGACACGTCTCCCCCTCGCCGCTTCCCTCCGCGGTTCCCTCATCCGCACCTCCCTCCTCTCTCATTCACTGCCCAAACAGTGCCAAACCTCAACCGTGGGGGGAGGGGGGAGTCGTCGGCCGCATCTAGAGCTCCCAATGTAGTCTCCTCTTCGTCAGGGAGACTGGGAGACCGCTGAGCACCTTCGCTCTGTCCGCATCAGCCCTTCGGTCCTCGATGTTGTGCTGACCCATATTCCTTAAAAAAAGTACTAACCCCTCCCTGCCCCATAACCCTCTATTTTCCTTCCATCTGTGGGTCCATCTAAGAGTCCCTTAAACATTCCAGCCTCCCACCACCCCCGGGCGAGGCATTCCAAGCCCCCACAACTCTCTATTTTAAAAGAAACCCTAAACTTCCCTCCCTTCACTTTGTACGGACGTTCTCTGGTGTCTGGGAATCAGGTGCTGGCCGTCCACCCTGTCTCTGCCTCTCAGGATCTCATTGACCTCTACCAAGTCTCCTCTCATCCTTCTACACTCCAAAAAGTCCCGGCTCTGCTAACCTTGCCTGATAAACACATATTCTAATCCTGGTAAATCTGCTCTGCCCCTCTCCATAGCTTCCCCATCCTTCCTGTAATGAGGTGACCACACTGAACACAATCCTCCAAGTGGGGTCTGACCAGAGATTTGTAGAGTTGCAGCGTGACCTCTCAGCTCCTGAACTCAATCCCCCCGACTAATGAAGCACGGCGTCCCATTGGCTTTCTTAACGATCCTGTCGACCTGCGTGGCAACCTTGAGGGATGAATGGATTTGAACCCCAAGGTCCCTCTATTCCTCCACACGGTTAAGCAACCGACCATTAACTCTCTGGTTTGTCCTTCCAAAATGCATCACCTCACACTGATCCGGATTGAACTCCATCTGCCACTTCTCCGCCCGACTCTGCATCCTGTCCACATCCTCTTGTAACCTTCAACAACCTTCAGCTCTGTCCACAACTCCCCCAACCTTTGTGTCATCTGCAAACTGACCGACCTGTCCTTCCGCCTCTTTGTCCAAGTCATTTACAAAAATCACAGAGAGTAGGGGGTCTCAGAACAGATCCCTGCGGCTCTCCCACTAGTCCCTGACCTCCAGGCAGAATCCTTTCCTTCCACTACTGCTCCCTGCTTTCTACCCACAAGCCCATTTTTTATCCACCCAGCCAAGGTTCCCAATCCCATGCTTCACGACCCTCTGGATGAGTCTCTCATGGGGGAGACTCAGTGCCTTGCTAAAATCCATCTACCTTCCCCTTGCCAGAGGATTCTCTCACGGAAATCCATCTTAACCTCTAGAAACCAGCAAGGAGAATGTGTGCAGACGCTGACACTGCAGTAAAATTTTCAGCGGTTCGCCAGAGGGTCGCGGGCCTGCAGAAATCGTTGCTATGGGCAACTGTGGGAGGGAGGCTGTGGGCATTCTTCTTCCTTTCTTGTTCTGGCTGATCTGAATTTCCACCTTCCCTTCAAGGGTTAAATTCCAAGATTTCCTCAAAGCGAATCAGTCACGTAGAAATGGAAGCTGGTGTTTTCCACAGAATTCAGCATGTACACTCCAATGTCAGTACTTGAACACACGGGCTTCCAACACAGAGAGAGATGATCTGGGGTGGGGGTGCGGGGGTCCTTGTTGAAACATTTTGAACGTTGAAAGGCGTGTCCGCAGACACAAACGTAAGATATTTGTTTCCCCCACGGTGGGAGAGGGCACAGCTTCAGGAGCGACGTGGAGGAATTTCTTCAGCGGAGGGCAGTGAATCTGCAAAGTTTATGGCAGAGGTTCTGGATGAGCCAGGGCATCAAGGGTTACGGGAAGAAGGGCTGGGCTGTGGGGCCGAGCGGAAGAACGGATCGGCTCATGATTGAGTGATGGGGCAGACTCGATTGGCTGAAGTTGCTGTCTTATGCTCGCACTTACGCTCAACTCTGGCACAGAAGCACACACGCACACACATCTCCCACGCACGTGCGCACGCACACACATTCCCCCACAAACGCACGGGTGCAAATCCCCCACGCCCGCCACACACATCCCACACACACGTGCAGAGGAAAGAAAGGGCTATACGAGGAGCTCTTGGCCTGTACTCGTTGGAATTTAGGAGAATTGGGAGGAGATCTTGTTGAAACATTTCAAATGTTGAAAGGCGTGGACAGAGGTAGATGTAGAAAGGTAATTTCCTTGCGGTGGGAGAGCAAATTTCTTCAGCCGGAGGGTGGTAAATCTGTGGAATTTGTTGCCACGGGTGGTGGTCATTGGGTATATTTCAGGCAGGGGTTCTTGATTAACCAGGGCCTCAAGGGTTACAGGCAGTGGGGCTGAGCAGGAGGATGGATCAGCTCACAGTTAGAATGGTGGGGCAGACATGACGGGCCGACTTCTGCTCCAATGAAATCCCTCCACCTCTCTGTCTTAAACTCCTGAAGTTGTGCCCTCTTGTCCTGGTCTCCCCGACTGTGGGAAACAACTTTGCCACATCTCTGTCCAGTCCATTCGATAGTCGATCTGATTCTATGAGGTGGGGAGCGGTGAATCCCAGGAGCTCCCTTTGGACAGAAAAGGAGAACGTCTTCAGGGCAGGTGACCCTCAAAGAGATTTCGCAGAATTTTTCAGTAGACAGGAGTTAAACAGGAATGTTTGCAGACATGGTGGTTGAAGTCAAAACACAATGCTGGAGAAACTCGGCTGGTCAAGCCTTTAGGAGGAAGTCAGGAGAACACGATCCAGTCCTCATTGAGGGCTCAATACTGGAGAGGGTCAAGAACATCAAATTCCTGAGTGCCAACATCTCCGAGGATCTGTCCTGGAGCCTCCATGTTGAGGCAATTGCAAAGAAAGCTCATCAACGGCTATACTTTGTGTCTGAGGAGATCCGGTATGACACTCTTGTAAACTCCTACAGCTGGACTGTGGAGAGCATTCTGGCCAGTTGCGTTCCTGCCTGGTACGGAGGCACCAACTCTCAGGACAAGAATAAACCCCAGAGGGTTGTGAACTCAGCCTGCGACATCACGGGCACCAGACTTCACTCCATCAAGGACATTGACATGAGGCGGCGTCTTATAAAAGAGGCCTCTCATAGACCCCACCCCCAGGCCATCACCCTGCTCCCATTGGGGAAAAAGTACAGGAGCCTGAAGACAAGCTCTCAGTGGCACGAGGACAGCTTCTTCCCCTCTGCCGTCAGATTCCAGAATAATTAATGAATGACAGACAGGGCCTCGCTTTGGCTTTTTATGAACTATTTTTATTTATTGTTGTAAGGTGGTTTATACAAAAGTTTGCCCCGTGACGTTGCCGCAAAACAATGAATTTTGTCACTTGTTCACGACACTAAATTTTGATTCTGAATTCTGATTCTGAAGATCTCAAACCTGAAACATCAGTTCTGCACCTTTATCTTTGCTGTTAAAAGGACGCTGTTTGACCTGCTGAGTGTCTCCAGTGTCGTGTTTTTACTTCAATCCTGAGGCCTGCAGACTCTCGTGTTTCACGACTTGAAAGCTTTACTCTTAATATGTCTGTGTGCGCTTGTGCCTGTATATGTGTGTCCATGTCTGCGTGCACTTGTCTGTGTGTATCTGTTTGCATGTGTGTGTATGTATACGTGCGCATGCACATGTGCGTGTGTACGTGTCTGTGCATTTGTATCTGTGTGCCTGTGTGTTCCTCAGTGTGTGTGTGTGTGTGTGTATGGGTGGCACAGTTGGAGTAGTGGTTAGCGGAAAGCCTTTACAGCGCCAGTGGTTGGGACTGAGGTTCGAATCCCCATGCTGACTGTAAGGAGTTTGCATGTTCTCCCCAATATTTCCGTGCATTTTCCCTGGGGGTCTCCAGTTTCCTCCCACTGTTTGAAATGTACTGGGAGGTTGTAGGTTAATACAGTGTAATTGGGCGGCGCGGGTTTGTGGGCCTGTTACTGTGCTGTATGTCTAAATTTTACAAAAATCGAACTCGAATCAGTGTGAATCTGGTCACTGGGCAGGTTTGTTGATTCATGAGTGGGTCCATCAAAACTTGATTCCCTCACAGAGAGAAGGATGTCAGTATAGAGATGTCCCCTGAGAGCAAGGAAGGAATGGAGAGACCCCGTCTGGGAAGACGTTGCACAGAACAGAGGGGGAAAAAGTGGGGGCGAGGGGTGAAGTGTTGCATTTTGGAAGGACAAACCAAGAAAGGATGTGCACAGTGAACGGTCAGGCACTGAGGAGTGCATTAGAACTGAGGGAATCTGGGAATACAGAGACATAATTCCCTGAAAGTGGTGTCACAGGTTGACAGGTTCGTAAATAGAGCTTTTGGCACATTGGCCTCATAAATCAAAGTATTGAGTACAGGAGTTAGGATGTTATGGTGAGGTCAAATTTGGAGAATTGTGTGCAGTTTTGGTCACCGAACTACAGAAACGATACCAATAAGATAGAAAGAGGGCAGAGAAGATTTACTCGGATGTTGCCCGGACTTCAGGAATTGAGTTACAGGGAAAGGTTAAACAGGTTTGGACTTTATTCCCTGGAGCGAAGAAGAATGAGGAGAGATTTGATCGAGGTGTTTAAAATTATGAGGGGGACAGACAGAGTAAATGTAGTTCGGCTTTTCCCATTGAGGGTCAGTGAGATACAAACCAGAGGACATGGGTTAAGGGTGAAAGGGAAAAGGTTTAGGGGGAACTTCACACAGAAAGCGGTGGGAGTGTGGAATGAGCTGAAGGGTTCAATTTTAACATTTCAGAAGAATTTTGACAGGTCTGAAACAGGAGGGGTACCGACTGGGTGCAGATCAGTGGGATGAGGCAGAGAATAGTTTGGCACAGACTAGAAGGGCCGAAGGGGCCTGTTTCAGTCCAGTAGTGTTCTATGGGGGTGAACTAGCTCCATTCCTGAGGCCCAGGCGGACGTGTGTGAACAGTCTACCGGCGGCGTGGAACAGGGGGTCGCAGAGACCTCGGAGGCAGACAGGGAAAGTGGTGGCCAGGCAGTGCAGCTCCAGCAGGTAGCAGTGGAGGCAAGGCACAGCGGCCCAGACCTGCCAGAAGGAAGCACAGGCGAACAAGAAGCCCCAGAGGATGGCCAGTGGGATGCCAAAGAGTGCCGTCAGCAGCCGGTAGCTCCAGTACTGGGAGACGGTGAAGGCAGCGTGCGTCAGGCGCCACACCTGTGCCAGGCTGTAGTACCCCTCGGGCTCGGCGACCACCTCCTCAAACTCCACCTGGGAGGGAAGGGGGAGGGAGGGAGAGAGGGGGAAGGGAAGGAGTGAGGGGGATGTGGGGAGAGAGGGAGGGAAGCAGTAGGGAAGGGGAGGAGAAAGAGAGAAGGGGAGGGAGAGTGGGGAGGGAAGGAGTGAAGGGGATGGGGAGGAGGGAGGGAGGGGAAGAGGGGGAGAGAAGCAGGAGGAGGGGAGAGGGAGGGGAGGTGGGGGGGGAGAGGGGGATGGAAAGAGAGGAGAGGGAGGGGAGGATAGGGAGGGGAAGAGAGAGTGGTGGAGAGAGAGAGGGGGGGGAGGGAGAGTGAACCTGTGTCCTTACCCTCCCCTCCTGAGAGGACGACAACCACTCAGACTGGGGTACCTCTATCCGCACACGCATGCATACATGCATACTCAAATTGACATACACACATTCAGACACAGATACACACGTACACATACACAGACAAAAACACACTCAGACACGCTTTCAGACACACATATACACACACACACACACACAAACAAATACACATACACACACAAACAGTTCCACAGACACGGACACACATACACACACAAACAGTTCCACAGACACGGACACACATACACTCAGAAGCACATACATAGATACATATATACACACACACACACACACACACACACACACACACACACACACACACACAGTGTATTGGAGCTGACACTGGGACACATTGTAATGAGAGCCCCCCCCCCCCTCCCCGCTATGTGTTGCTGTGTGAGTAGGCATTTTTCGCTCTCCCTGGTTATGTGGTACGTCTCTCTGCAACTCGCTCTCTTACCGTCACCATGTTTAGGGATGTGTTTTTCACAGGATTTACCACGCTGTCTCCCTGGGGATGGTCAACATGTTGGTGTGATGTTATGTGGAGGCCTCAGCTGTGGTCTTCAATCACTCTCTGTCACTGCTCCAATACTTCTTCATTTACAAAGCAATCATTGCACCATCCCATCACACACTCCCCAGGGTCAGACACAGAGTGAAGCTCCCACCGCATCATCCCATCACACACTCCCCAGGGTCAGATACAGAGTGAAGCTCCCACCGCACCATCCCATCACACACTCCCCAGGGTCAGACACAGAGTGAAGCTCCCACCGCATCATCCCATCACACACTCCCCAGGGTCAGATAGAGAGTGAAGCTCCCACCGCACCATCCCATCACACACTCCCCAGGGTCAGACACAGAGTGAAGCTCCCACCGCATCATCCCATCACACACTCCCCAGGGTCAGATACAGAGTGAAGCTCCCACCGCACCATCCCATCACACACTCCCCAGGGTCAGACACAGAGTGAAGCTCCCACCGCACCATCCCATCACACACTCCCCAGGGTCAGACACAGAGTGAAGCTCCCACCGCACCATCCCATCACACACTCACCAGGGTCAGACACAGAGTGAAGCTCCCACCGCACCATCCCATCACACACTCCCCAGGGTCAGACACAGAGTGAAGCTCCCACCGCACCATCCCATCACACACTCCCCAGGGTCAGACACAGAATGAAGCTCCAACCGCACCGTCCCATCACACACTCCCCAGGGTCACACACCGAGTGAAGCTCCCTCTGCACCTTCCTGTCACACACTCCCGGGATCAGACACAGAGTGAAGCTCCCTCTGCATTGTCCCATCACACACTCCCGGGGTCAGACACAGAGTGAAACTCCCTCCTCACTGTCCAGTCACACACTCCCGGAGTCAGACACAGAGTGAAGCTCCCTCCGCATTGTCCCATCACACACTCCCCAGGGTCACACACAGAATGAAGCTCCCTCCATACCGTCTTGTCACACACTCCCGGAATCAGACACAGAGTGAAGTTCCCTCTGCATTGTCCCATCACATATTTCCGGGGTCAGACACAGAGTGAAGCTCCCTCTGCAGTGTCCAGTCACACACTCCTGGAGTCAGACACAGAGTGAAGCTCCCTCTGCACCATCCCATCACACACTCGCAGGGTAGTTTGTGGATTTTCCTGAGGAAAAGGTGACCGATGCTCCTCAACTTGCTTGGGAAATGACCAACGTTTCATTTGCCTGCTGCATCCGCAAATCAACCTTTTGCGATTCATGTACCAGCTCTCCCACGTCCTTCTGCATGGCAGCAGGATGCAATCATTTGCCGTTCAAATAATAAGCCGATCTTCCATTCTTCCTTCCAATGTGGATCACCTCACATTTATCACGTTGTTCTCCACCTGCTGGACCCTTGCCCACTCACTGAACCTGTCTCTATCCCTCTCCATATCCTCTGCACCATTTGCCCAACATAAGACTGCAGATGCTGGAAGCTGGAACAATGTTGTGCTCCATCTGCCAGATTCTTGTCCACTCACTGAAACTATCTATATCCCCCTGCAGACTCTTCATCCCATTCTCCACTCTCTCCGCTACCCTATTCCGAGCCCTAACTGTCATCCAGTGAAGAGAAACACAGAAGTGATGGTCATAAAATCGCAGAGAGGTTGCGACATTTGGTTGAGTGGAAATGATGCAGGATAAATCTACCCCACCACCCAGGCCGGAGGAGTGGTCTCTGTGGAGCCGAGGTGGGTTCACAGGGTGTGTGTGTGTGTGTGTGTGTGTGTGTGTGTGTGTATGTGTTTCGGAGTGTGTGTGTGTGTCTGTTTCTGTATGTGTGTCCATGTCTGTGGATCGAGATGCACAAAAGGGAGATGATCTGGGGGTTGGGGGAAGAGTTGCTTGAGAAAAAATGGCTGAAGGAGTTTAATGCAGACATGGGTGAGATGTTGCATTTTGGAAGGACAAACCAAGAAAGGACATACACGGTGAATGGTCGGGAACTGAGGTGTGTGGGAGAATAGAGGGATCTGGGAATACAGAGACATAATTCCCTGAAAGTGGTGTCATAGGTGGAGAATTGTGTGCAGTTTTGGTCACCAAACTACAGGAAAGATATCAATAAGATAGAAAGAGGGCAGAGAAGATTTACTAGGATGTTGCCCAGACTTCAGGAACTGAGTTACAGGGAAAGGTTAAACAGTTCAGACTTTATTCCCTGGAGTGTAGAAGAATCAGGGGAGATTTGATCGAGGTGTTTAAAATTATGAGGGGGACAGACAAAGGGTCAGTGAGATCCAATCCAGAGGTTAAGGGTGAAAGAGGGAAAGTTTAGGGGAACTTCTTCACATAGAGAGCGGTGGGAGTTTGCAACGAGCTGAAGAGCTCAATTTTAACATTTCAGAAGAATTTGGGCAGGTACGTGGGTGGGAGGGGTGCAGACTGGGTGCAGGTTAATAGGACAAGGCAAATAAAAATGGCTCAGCACAGTCTAGAAGGACCAAATGGGCTTGTTTCTGTGCTGCAGTGTTCTATGGTTCTAACTCAGCCAGTCTCACAGCGTCCATAGGAGGTAAGGATATCTCACTGACACCCGTTGAGCCCCTCCAGCCTCTCTGCGGTTTTACAACAGTGTTCCATGTTTCTCTTCACCAGACAACAGTTTGGGCTCTGCTTAGGGCAACGGAGAGGGTGGGAGAATGGGATTGAGTGGAAAAGCAAATGGTGGAGAATCCATGGGGGGATATAGATAGATTCAATGAGTGGGCAAAGGTCCGGCAGATGGAGTACAACATTGTTCCAGATTCCAGCATCTGGAGTCTTTTGCTGGCAAATGGTGCAAAGGATATAGAGAGGGATATAGATAGGTTCAGTGAGTGGCCAAGAGTCTGGCTGGTGGAGAACAGCATTGGTAAATGTGATGTTAGAAGGCCATGGGAGAGCTGGTGCATGAATCACCAAAGGTTGCTTTGATGGTTTGAGGGCAAATGGAATATTGGCCTTCATTGCCGGAGGGATTGAATTTGGGAGCCGGGAGATCCTGCTGCAACTGTACAAGGTCCTGGTGAGGCCACATTCCGGAGAACTACGTGCAGTTCTGGTCTCCTGACTTGAGGAAGGATTTTCTGGCTTTGGAGGTGGTGCAGAGGAGGTTCGCCAGGTTGATTCCAGGCACGAGGGGGTTGGCCCACGAGGAGAGATTGAGGCGTCTGGGACTAGACTCGGTGGAGTTTAGACGAATGAGAGGGGATCTGATAGAAACATATAAAATGATGAAAGGTGTGGACCAGATAGAGGTGGGTGTTGTTCCCATTGGTGGGGGAGACCAGAACGAGGGGACATCGCCTCAAGATCCAGGGGAGTAGATTTAGGATGGAGATGCTTTTCCCAGAGGGTGGGGAATCTGGAATTCGCTGCCCATTGAAGCAGTGGAGGCAACCTCAGTAAATATATTTAGGACCATATTTACATCGTAGGAGAATTAAGGGATATGGGGAAAAGGCAAGACGGGATCAGCCACGATCTCATTGAACACCAGAGCAGGCTTGACGGGCCGAATGGCTGACTCCTGCTCCTAGTTCGTATGTTCTTACAAACTCCATCGAGTCATGCTGAGACAATTCTAGCTCCCCTGAATTTCCCTGCCCCTGGGCGAATGTTGGAACCCACGTGGATTAGTTCTATATATAAACCAGTGCAGCTGTGCTGTCAACATCCAGACCACAGACCGACACAAGCTCCCGGCACTTACTTGAACGATTTCATCGTTGAGGTGCTTAGGGTCTCTCTTCACCAAGTCGATCTCCTTGGTGTGGGTGTTGAAGGGGAGGGTTTCCTTCCTCTCGACCTCCCCTTCCATGGCTTCTCTCCCCCCCACCCCCAGTCGGCGGAGACGGCGGAGGTCAGCAGGGCCAGTGCCCAGATTAAGGCACCAGCTGTAATGCAGCCCAGAGAATGCGTCGCCAACAGGGCTGGGAGGGCTGGTCATATGATGTGAGAAGTGGGTGCAGGGGAGGGGTGAAGGGGCTGTGGTGGGGGAAGAAGGGGCCGGGAGGTGGAGGTGGGGGAAGGAAGAGAGAGGGGCTTGGAGAGAGAGATGTGGTGATCTTTTCTCACCGCCCCTCCTCACCGCCCCTCCTGCAGCGCAGAGCTCCATCCTCACTGCCCCTCAGAGCGGAGAGCACCCTCCTCACCACCCCTCCAGCGGCGTGGATCTCCAACCTCACCACCCCTCCTGCAGCACGGAACTCCCTCCTCACCACCCCTTCTGCCACACAGAGCTCCCTCCTCACTGCCCCCAAAGCACAGAGCTCCCTCCTCACCACCCTTTCTGCCACACAGAGCTCCCTCACCGCCCCCCAAAGCACAGAGCTCCCTCCTCACCGCCCCTCCGCAGCGCAGAGCTCCCTCACTGCCTCTCCCGCAGTGCAGAGCTCCCTCCTCACCGCTCCTCACAGCCCCTCCCGCAGTGTGGAGGTCCCTTCTCACCGCTATTCACAGCCCCTCCCGCAGTGTGGAGGTCCCTCCTCACCTTCCCTCCCACAGCGCAGAGCTCCCTCCTCACCGTCCCTCCCGCAGTGCGGAGCTCCCTCCTCACCGCTCCTCACAGCCCCTCCCGCAGTGTGGACCTCCCTCCTCATCTTCCCTCCTCCAGCGCAGAGCTCATTCCTCAACCCCTTGCAAAGTGGGGAGCTCCCTCCTCGCCCCCTCCCCGCAGCGCAGAGAGCCCCCTCTTCACCACTCCTCCCCTTCCCGCGGCACGGGGGTACACCTCTGAACGGTTGCGAGTACAGCGGACCTTCCAGAGAGGGCACAATCTCCCAATCCCTCCGGTGGGAGGGAGGGGGGAAGTCGCCCTGGAGGCAAAGGGGGAAGAAACGGAAATTGAGTCACTGCAGAGGGGTGCGGGAGGCGGTGGAGAGAAAGGCCTGGTGAAGCAGAGAGAGGAGGCGCAGGCGGAACAGGGGCCCTCCTGGGGAGATACCTGCTGGGCAGAGAGTATTTACTGTGAAGCGCACACCGTCCACGACCGCAGGGGAACAAACCTGGTTATTCACACGTGATCCAGGTGCTCACTCCAGGTTTTATTCAAGGTTACCTGTACATTTCGGTTTGACCATGTAGAAATGACAGCACTTTTTATATATGGTCATTTCAGGGATCCTTGATGTTTGGGACATTTGGCTTCACAGGTGTTTGTGGGAACTCATGGCCTCGTCGATGTAGGTGCAAGAGAACCGGGCTTGCTTTGAACCTTTTGATCGCCTTTTGAATCTGCGGTTGCCATTTTACACCAGGGTTATGCCAATAGGTGTGTTAAAGCTGCAGCCACCGGTCGCCCCTCCTGGGATTAGTTGGGCTTCCAGCACCTTATAAGCTGAGAGGCGGATAGTCCCAGTAAATCACCAACCCAGCACTTTAAGGTGGGATCCCCCTGCCACAACACCACCGCCCCCCCCGCGACAACACAGTAAGTGACGTGCCATGCAAACTAGTCTCCCCTGGCCCCCCCACCAGCTGTCAGTTTCCCTCCCACCATCAATTGCGCACCCCCCCCCCCCGGCATCCGACCCCTCTCCCCCCGCAGCAGCGAACCCTCTACTCTCTCACCCGCGCGGCAGCCAACCCCTCTCCTCTCTTCCCCCCCCCCCCCCCCCCAGCATCCGACCCCACTCCTCTCTCCCCCTGCAGCAGCCAATCCCTCTCCTTGAATAATATCTGGAGTGTGCACTTTAATCACATGAACTGTTTGATTACCAATTTAAACCTGTGGAGCATGGGGGCAGATAAAAAGGCCTATGCCCCAAATATGGAGAGCCCTATAGCCAGTCCCCCCCTCTGTAGAGATCAGGGATCTGGCTCACTCACATCCCGCGACGCCCAGGCCATTGGACGGTGGTTGGTGTGGTTTTTGAATGTAGCATCCACCCAGCCTGGGCTGACGAGGGTCCACAGTCCTGGTCAGGCTCAGGTGTGGGGGGCTGGGCGAGGGGAAGGAGGCGGACTTCACAGCCAGGGTGGAGGGGTTCAGGACGAGGCTGTTCGGGAGAGGGCCCGTCCTGTCAGCCATTCAGAGCTCATCAGCCAAGGCCCCAAAAAGTCTGTCCGATCCGGTAAAGTGTGAGGCAGAAGAGTTAATGGTCAGAGAGGACCTCACTGAGGTGGAGGTGCTGGACGTGTTGAGGAAACCGAACGGTTGTGGAGGGACTCGGATAGCAGAGAATGGGCAAAGAAATGGCGGATGAGATCCAAGGGTGAGAAATGTACGGTTGGACATTTTGGAAGAGAAATTATTTGGATGGGGAGGGACTTGTTGGGGGGTGGGTTTCCTCGTGCAGGGTACCCTCAAGGGCTGAAGGGTGGGTCTGATCAGAATAGCAGAGCAGACTCGATGGGCCAACCTTGATCTCGTGAAGGTCCTAGAACATCGCATAGTACAGGCCCTTCAGCCCTCAATCTTGTGTTGACCCATGTATTCCTTAAAAAATACAAAATCCTTCCTGCCCTGCAACCCTCTTTTTTTCTCCCATCCATGGGCCTTTCTCCTAAATGTTCCAGCCTCCACCACCAGCTCCTGGTGAGGCATTCCAGGCCTCCACAACTCTCTGTGTAAAAAAAAACTTCCCTCCCTTCACTTTGTATAGACATTCTCTGGTGTCTGGGAAACAGGCGCTGGCTGTCCACCTTGTCTACGCCTCTCAGAATCTCATCGATCTCTATCAAGTCTTCTCTCATCCTTCTACGTTCCAAAGAGAAAAATCCCAGCTCTGTTAACCTCGCCTTGTAAAGACTTGTTTCCAAATCCTGGTGAATCTCCTCTGCCCCCTCTCCATAGCATCCACATCCTTCCTGTAAGGAGGTGACCAGAACTGAACACAATCCTCACAGTGGGGTCTCACCAGAGATTTGTAGAGCTGCAGTTAGAGTTTCATGATGCCCTTGGTTTTCATCTTTTCTTCCTGATCCATCTGAGGTCTAAGAGATCCTCGGTGTGAGGATTGGGGAAGAGGTGGTCACAAGCTATCCACGGCTGAGGCAGCTGGTGGTTTTATCTGCCAGTGGAGCGGTAGGGACGGGAACCTGGTTCCTGGGAGAGGGTTGTTGGGGGGGGGGGCGAAAAGAAGCACCCAGGGTGGTGAGACAGGCTAGTGGCGGGCCAGCTGCACGCGGACCCTGCGGAGGCAGCGGCTCGCGGTGGAGCAGAGGGGAGCGACGACGATGTCGGTCAGGCTTTGGCAGAATCCCCGCCAGGTTGGCTGGCACAGGAGGCAGATCCGTCCGCAGGGCACCAGGCACCTGTGGGCAGGGGGCAGAGGGTCAGGGCTGTGTCTGTTGCTCCACCCCGCACCACCCCGCACCACCCCCACTCCCCCAAACCCCACCCAATCCAACGTATCCCTCTCTGGTCTCCCTCCGCCATGGGGATACTGGCCTCCAGGAATCCCTCAGTTGTGGGGAAACTCACCTCCTGGAGTCTGTCTGTCGTGGGGACACCCTCCACTGTGGGGACACTGTTTTGGAGTTCCTCTGCCACAGGGACACTGGTTTCATGGAGACTGTCCATTGTGGGAACAATAGTGTCCCAGAGTCTCTCCACATGGGGATACTGGTTTCCTGGAATCCCTTTGCTGTGAGCACACCGTCTGCTGTGGAGACACTGGTCTCTCAGAGTTCTTGCGCCGTGGGAACTCCCTGCACCATGGCGAGTCCCTGTGCTGTGGGGGCACTGGTCTCCTGAAGTCTCTCAGCCATGGGGACACTGGTCTCCTGGAGTCCCACTGCGATGAGAACACTGACCTCCTGAAGTCCCTTAACCGTGGAGACACTAGTCCCCAGGAGTTCTTGCGCTGTGGGGACACTGGTCTCCCGGAGTCCCTCCACTATGGGAACTCTGGTCTATCAGAGTCCCTCTGCTGTGGGGCCTCTGGTTCCACCACCCCACAAGGTCACCGCGTCCATGTCTTCCCTGACTCACCAGATGTGCAGGCAGGTGACGAAGGCCAGGAGGCACCCGGCAGAGATGGAGGCGGGCAGAGCACAGAGCAGCGAGATGATCCGATAGCCCCAGAGCTTACAGACCTCGAAGGAAATGCCACTCCAGGCCCAGACCCTGTCAAAGCTGTGGCTGCCAGCAGGTTCCGCTATCACCTCCTCAAAATCCACCTGCAACCAGAGGGGAGGCTTGCTGATCAGGTCGAGTTTATCGTCGTCCGAGCGCGAACTCGACGACACAGTGTTCTCCAGCAAAAACACATGCAGGCACAGCTCACGCACAGGCAAACGAGATCACAATCCGAGCAGACGTCGGCTCGTCGGGTCTGCTCTGCCGTTCTAATCCATCCTCCCACTCAGCCTTCACCCCGTGATCCTCAATGCCTTGACTAGTTAAATACCTCTGCCTTAAATCTGCCCAACGAACTCATTTCCATCGCCGCCCGTGGCAACAAGCTCCAAGGCCCTCCAGCTGAAGACGTTCCACCACATCTCTGTTCTATGTTGACCCTGAAGTTGGGTCCTCTTGTCCTGGACTCCCCCACCATGGGAAAACATCCTTTTCCACATCTTCTGTCCAAGATTTCAGCATTCGAAATGTCTCCCTCCCCCCCCCCCCCCATCCTTCTGCACTCCCAACGAGTACAGTCCAATTGTTCCTCATATCTGAATCCTTTCATTCCTGGGATCAGTCTCCCTGAACCCACTCCAACAACGCCGGCTCGTCTCTCCTTGAATATGGCACCCAGAACTGGATGCACTTCTCCAAGCGAGGCCTCCCCAGTGCTTTGTAGAGTCTCAACGCCCCATCCCTGCTCTTGTATGTAACCCCATCGCCGACCCAACCTTCGGGGGAATCCTGCATGAGGACCCCAGGCCCCAGTGGCTCCTCGGGATTTTGAATTTTCTCCCCCTCTAAATAATAGTCCGCCCATCCATTTCTTCTGTCCCGACCACACATTTTCCAACACTGCATTTCACCTGGCCCACCTCTCTGCTCGTTCTCCGAATCTATCCAAGTCTTTCTGTTGTAAGTTTCGGTATGAAGTCAAGTTTATTGTCATCTATACCACCCGACGAAACAGCATTCTTCAGTCCTCGGTATGACACACACCCAGACATAGCACAAGTACAAGCAAACAATGCAAATAAATATTTGTTTCGTGAATAGGTGAGATTCAAAGGGTCAATGAGTGGTTCCTTTGATCATTCAGCCCCCAGGAAGAAGCTGTTCCTCAACCTGGTGGTGCTGGTTCTGATCCTCCTGGATCTCTTCCCTGATGGAAACAACTGTGTGCAGGGGGTGTAAGGTGCGGGGGTCATTGACAATTTAGCACGCCCCCTTCAGACAACAATCCCGGTCAATCACGTCGATGGGGAGGGGGAGGGAGACCTCTCTGCTGCTCTTATGGTCCTGTGGATGGACCTCCGATCTGTTTCTCTGCAGTGATGCAGCCGGCCAGAGCATTCTTGACAGTGCTCCTGCAGAAGGTCAACGTGACGGTGGTCGCATCAGTTCTCTCAGGAAGTGCAGTCGCGATTGTGCCTTCCTGACCAGTGAGGGGATGTTGCTGCCATTTTGGACACAGATCACCGTGGTTGCAGGATTTTAAAATAAATCATCAGCTCCTTTGTCTGAAAGCTCATACGAAGCTGTTGTCATCATTACCAGGCAGTAGGACACTGTGGAGCAGTGCTATGTCGCTCTCCACAAGCCCTGAATAGGTCCCAGTTGATGTTTCCACTCCTCTGTTCCCCCCTCTCTCCCCCCTCTGATCCCCCCATCCTGCCTCTGTTCCCCTCTGTACCCCACTCTGTTCCCCACTCCATCCCCCCTCCAATCCCACATCCTCCCTCTGTTCCCCCCTCTGTTCTCCCCATCCTCCCTCCCCTCTGGTCCCCCTCTGGTCCCTCCCATTCCTGCCTCTGTTTCCCCCCTCTGTTCCCCCCTCTGTTCCCCTCATTCCCTCCAATTCCCCTCTGTTCCCCCCCCCTGATCACCCATTCCCATTTCCTCCTCTGTTTCCCCACCTCTCTGATTCCTCCCACTCACTGTTTCTCCCCCTCTGATTTCACCGGATTCATTAAGCCATTGGGGCAGGAACCTCCCCTTCCCCAACTCCCCCCCCCCCACCACCCCCCCTGCACCTCCTGCCTGAGCTCGGGAGGAGGGCAAAACCCTGGCCTTCAATGGATCACTGAACGACGGGGAGATACGGAGCGGGGGTGTACCTTGAGGTGCCGGTTAATGCTGTCTGGGTCCCTGGTCTCTTTTTCCAGAGCGCCAGTGGGCATGGATGGCTCAGGGGTTACCTCTCTCCCCCTCTGAGTGCTGAGAACCTGATCGTCCAGCTCGACATTCGTGTAGTCTCCATTCATCGTGTATCCAAACTCGATACGAGCTTTAAATAAAACACAGGCCAGTCTCCTCTAGCATCTCTCTCTCTCTCCCTCCCCCCCCGGCCCCCTCCATTCCAGGAGTCGAATGAACTGGTTTCTATTTTGAGAATCAGATTTAATTGGCCCTTAGTGCTGTGTTGACATAAGAGGCTTCGGAAGGAGAACACTCGTGGAGTCGTGAAGGGAGCCCATCAGCGCCTCAACTTCCTTGGGGGTGGTTTGCAGACGTTTGGCATGACCCTGGCGAATTTCTACAGAGGTGCGGTGGAAAGTGTGCTGACCGGCTAGTACGGGGACACCAATACCCTCCTCCCCTCCCCGAGCATAAAGCCCTGCTAAAGGTAGCAGACGCAACCCAGGAACATCACGGGCAAAACCTTCCCCCACCACCGTTGGGAACGTCTATGGGGGGGACGGAAAGAACGCTGCCATCGGGGAACAGCAGTGATCGTCAAGGACCCCCGCCCGCTCACCAGATGCTCTGCCCTCACTGCTGTCGTCGGGAAAGATGTCTAGAGAGCCACAAGGCTCGCACCACCAGGTTCAGGAACAGCTGCTCCCTCTCCACCGTCAGACTCCTCCACGACAAACTCAATCAGGGGCTCTTACTTAGGCATGCTATTGATTTAGAAACGTAGAAAACTCACAGCACATACAAAGTTGTGCTGAACATGTCCTGACCTTAGGTTTGCCCATCGCCCTCTATTTAAGCTCCATGCCCCTATCCAAAAGTCTCTTCAGAGACCATATCTGCATCCACCACCATTCCACGCGCCCACCACTCTCTATGTAAAGAAACCTCCCCTCCAACGTCTCCTTTGTCCCTACTCCCCAGCACCTTAAACCTGTGTCCTCTTGTGGCTGCCCTTTTAGACCGGGGGGGGTGGAATCCGCACGATCTACGCCTCTCACCAGGTCACCTCTTGTCCCCCGCTGCTCCGAGGAGAAAAGGCTGGGTTCACACTCTACCTGCTCCCCAAACCAGGCAACCTCCTCTGCCCCCTTTCCACACCCTTCTGTTAGTGAGGTGACTAGAACTGAGCACAGGACTCCAGGGAGGGGGGTCCGATATGGTGGCAACATGACCTCTTGGCTTCTTATTTCAGTCCCACGATGGATGAAGGCCAATTCACCATATGCCCTCTCAACCACAGAGTCAACCCGTGGACCGTCCTATAGACTCTGACCTCAAGACCCCTTTGTTCCTCCACACGGCCAAGAGTCTTACTGTGAATGCTACATTCTGCCGTCATGTTTGAGCGACCGAGATGAATTGGGTTGAACTCCAGCTGCCACTTCTCAGCCCGTCCTGCATCCCATCAACGTCCCGCCATCATCCACAACACCCCCCGACCTCTGTGTCATCCGCAAACTAACTAACCCATCCCACCATTTACTCATCCAGGTCAGTGATAAAAAGAGTCCCAGAACAGATTTTTCTCCCTCTTTGTGACGCACAGTCAGTTTATTCACATTTCTTTATCTGTTCACACGTGTACATTGTGTACAGTTGGTTTTGCACAGTGGTAATTCTGCCGCAGCCATAGGGAAATGAATCTCAGGGATGTATATGACGTTGGGTATGTACTCGAGTCCAGTCAAATTCCCCTTTTTGATCGTCGCACCCCGCTAGCACAGAAAAGACAAGAGAGGGTTTCTCCAGGACCACAGAGCAGATTCACATCAATATCAGTTAGAACAGACGTTAAACACATTGAAATATTAAGACGTAGACAGTGAAAGTCCATGGTGCCCTATGCACATCCGTTCTGGGAATTTAGGAGCCTGATGGCCTGGGGGGGGGTGGTGGGATAAAACTGTTGCCTAATCTGGACATCAGGGCCCAAGTGCGATGGTATCGATGGCAGAAGGGAGAATGGTCAACGTGAGGCGGGGGGGGTTATGTGGTGTCCTTCACCATGTTTATCGCCTGCCTCGAGGGTTGTCGACGTCAGTCGTGGTAGGAAGATCTTTTCCGCTGGCTTCACCATCTTACGTGGGGTCATGCGGTCCAAGGAGGTACAGCTTCCAAACCGGTCAGTTGCATAGGATGTTCTCGATACTCCTCTTTAGAATGTAGTGAGGATGGGGAATGGGGAGACAGAGTGAGGATGGAGGGTGGGAGACAGAGAGAGGACAGTGAGTAGGAGATGTAATGAGGTCAGGGGGTGGGAGACAGAGTGAGGAGGGAGATGAAGCGAGGACGGGGGGGCATGGGAGATGGTGTGAGGATGGAGGGGGGATGGGAGTGAGTGAGGATCGGGGGTGGGAGATGTTGTGAGGACGGAGGGGGTGGGAGACGTAGTGAGGACCGGGGTGGGGGGTGGTGGGAGACAGACTTTCCTCAGTCTTCCCGGGAAGTCGAGGAGCCGGTGGGCTTCCTTGGCCATGGAACTGATGTTGAGGGACCAGGAGAGATTCTCCGTCAAGGAACATGATCCTCTGACATTAAATCCGAACTTTGGGCTGGTCTAGCGATCAGCGCAATGTCTTTACAGCGACCGGGACCAGGGGTTCGAATTTCACGCTGTTTCTACGTTCTCACCATGTCTGTAGGGTTTTCCTCAGGGGGCTCCCACCGTTCGAAGCGTACTGGGGTAGGGGTGGGGGGGTTGTAGGTTAATTGGGCGGTGCGGACTCTGTGCTGCAGATCTAAATTTTAAAAATTAATGAAATCATTGCACCAACGGGGCTTAAATGGTTAGATATTGCCCTCTGGTGGCCTCCACCACACAGGACAATCGGGGGGAGGTGGCGAATATTTGCCACTGGTAATTTTTACCCAGACGTATCAGGGCATCTTCGTCAACTGATGAAAGAGACTTTGTCCTGAGGACCTCCTGTCATGACATCACTGGCTGAGGTTCTGTTCAACCATCCTAGGAACCCATAAATTAAATTTCTGTCCCGGTTTAAGACTGCCGTACTTACGAACAGACAATGTGGGGCTCAAGGAAGGAGATCGTGGATTGTGTCCCCAATTCCCAGGTCTGCAGCTGATGCCAGCCCAGCTGTATATAGAAAGGTATAATATTCACTGTTTGTTAAGACAACGGTTTGGCTGACTGGCGCGTCAATACGGGGGCACCGATGCCTTTGAAAGGGAGTGGAAGCAGCCCAGGACATCATGGGCAAAACCTTCCCTCACCCTCGAGAACACTTACGGGGGAGGGAGTGAGACGCTGCCATCAGGGAGCAGCAGCGATTGTCGAGGATGCCCGCTGTCCGTGTGCACTCTGTTCTCGCCGCTGCCATCAGGGAAGAGGTCTGCAGGACTCAGGCCACCAGGACTCCTCCATGACAAACTCAACCAGCAGCTCATTTAAAGGCGTGCACTTTACTGATATTTTTTACCCTCTCTGTGAGGCAGTCTGTTTGTTCACATTTGTTATCTGTTTCCATCTGCAGGAAAAGAAATCTCAGGGCTGTATGTGATCATGCGTGTACTCGGACAAGAAATCGGAAATCTGAATCTGAATTAAGAACCATGCATAGCTGTTCTGACTTACCTACAAATTCGACTTAGGAACGGATCTAATTCTACCTGTATTGATTTTGCATCACTGTGTACACACATCAGAGAGTCATTAGGGCAGTCTAGAGAAAGCCCCCCCCCTCACCTCGCCCCCATACCCTCCATTGCCTGCACATCTGCCCTTGTGATGTCCCCTCGTCCCCACCAGCCCTCGCACCCAGCGCTGCCATTTCCACCCACCTGGCACACCTTCCCCTCTCCGCCTCCTGCAGTGGCCGACACCCCCCTCCTCTCGTCTGCTCCTCCCACCCCTCGGAGCCTACACCCTCCATCCGCAGGAGGTGACCCACTTTGGTGCCCGCACCCCACCTCCTTGCTCCCTGCCACCATTTGGTGAGGGGCGCCAAACAGTCCTCCTGGGCGAAGCAAGGCTTCCCTCGCATGTCTGCAGGAGTCACCCACTGCTTCCAGTGCTCCCGTTGTGGCCTCCTCTGCATCAGGGAGACTGGGAAATCACTGAGCACCTTCACTCCGTCCGTGTCAGCGACAGGGATCTCCCGGAGGGTGACCGCTTCAATTCCGCACCCCTCTCTGTCCACCGCCTCGTGTAATAGCCCACCGAGAAGTCGGAGGAGCGTCTGATATTCAGCCCGGGCGCTCTCCAACCGGGCAGCATTAACGTCGGCACCTCCGGTTCCTGCTAGCCCACTCCCCCCCACCATCCTCAGCTCTTCACCCTCTTCCCTCTCCTTTCACAGAGATGTCCCCCCCTTCCCTCTCCCCCCTCCCCCCCCCCCCCCCCCCCCCCCGTTTGCTGGCATGCCTTCCCTCCCTGATCCAGCAATAACTTCCTGCCCGTGGAACTGCGCTTCTGCCCCTCTGCCCTACCATTTTGTTCAGGGGCCTGCTGACATTTTGCTTGCCCCTTGATGGAGGGCTCAAGTGATGCATCTCCACCCTTGCCGTTTGACCAGATGAGTTTCTCCAGCATCACATTTTTACAGTGCCAACAGTCTTGCGGGTCTTACCCCAGACGACAGCGAACTTGAACATCTCGATCTCTGCGAGTCCAGACTACCGGAGGGGTTCCCCCACTCCCCCCCCCACTGATTCCCGCATCCCCACCCTATGTGCCGGGGGTCCTGGCTACCTGTCTCAGCATCCAAACCTCCGCAAGTTCTAATGAACGGAATTAGTTTAGCCGTGTTTTCTGTACGTGAGGCGTAATTTGGCAATGTTCCACGAGGACAGGGTCGATCTCATTGTTGCATCACTGAAGATAAAGGATCCATTATTGTCATGTAATGATACATTTAGATTGTAACATGCATGAACAACGTTTGCCCTCCATAATTCGCTGCTTAGCCCAGCGCCCCTTGCAGCACCCACCCTCCCCTCCAAAGTACTAACCAGTCCAGAGCCTGGCAATCTCGGGCGTATTCAGGCTATTAGGGCTTCTGACTGCAGGGACACCATAAGCAATAAGAGCAGGCCATTCAGCCCATCAAGTCTGCCCCGCCATTCAGCCAGGAGCCGATCCGTCCTCCCACTCGGCCCCACAGCCTGGCCCTTCTCCCCGTGACTCTCAATGTCCTGGCTAATCAAGAATCTCTGCCTTAAATACATTCAGCAACCCGGCCTCCACCACCACCCGTGGGAAACATTTTGCAGATTCACTGTCCCCCCCACTCCCGGCTGAAGAAATTCCTCCATGTCTCTGTTCTAAGTTGGCATCCTTCAATCCAGAAATTGTCCCACCATGCAGAAACAACATTTTAACATCTACTCTGTCCGTGCCTTTTGAAATGTTTCAGTGAGGCCCTTCCCTCATTCTCCTCAATTTCCAATGAGTCCAGGCCAAGAGCCGTCAAACGCACCTCAGATGACCACCCTTTAGTTCCTGAAATCTTGGCAGGAGTACCATTGGTACAAGGATCATTGTCTGAAGAGGGCAGGCAAAATCATCGAGGACTCCTTCCCCACCCCACCCCGCACATGGTGTCATCCAATGGCTCCCATTGGGGAAGAGATCTAGGAGGATCAGAGCCAGTGCTACCAGGCTGAGGAACAGCTTCTTCCTATGGGCCGGACAACCAAAGGAACCACTCCCACTGGCCCTCCGAGACAACATGCATTTGTATCGATGGATACTTGCCCTGCATAAGTATGTTACATCTGGGTGTGTGTCTCTGTGTTCTGCCCCGAGGACCAGAGAGCGATGTTCCGTTGGGTAGGACTTGAGCAATTGGATGGCAATAGAGTCAACTTGTCTCGACTGCATCCGGTGCTCTCAATGGCTTCAGAGTTCCATGGGGAGTGAATCAGATGGAGTGCAGACTGGCTTATGAGCCACAGCCTGTATCAAAGTGCACATTTCCTGGCAGAACCCAGTTTCCGGGAGGAACATTGTCCGCAACGACCTTCACAAGACAGAACGATGGGAGGTTTTACTCATCTCGCTGATCAGATGCCAAATGACGGGAGTAATTGCTGGGCACATCGTCTTTCAGAGTCATTAATCCAAGTGGAACATTAATGCAAAGACATTTAGGAGGTCAAATTATCCCTGATTGAAGCAGCCCTCCTGATGCAATGGCTCTCAATGTAATCGACTGGTTAACATCAATTAAGTTTATTTATCATCTGAGCGCGCAAGTCCATCCCGACGAAACAGCGTTCTCCGGGCCTCGGTTTAAAACACACAGACACACACTTGGGCAGACATGCATGGCAACCGTACAGTAAAGCCCCTGGTATCCGGCACCTATGGGGGAATTGGGAAGTGCTGGATAAACTAATGTTCTGGTTGTTTGAGGTTGCCTGTTGCGAGGCATGATACTTCAAAGCTTCCTTTTTTTTAAGCTGTTTATTTTCTGCGGTTTTTTTTTGCTGGTTTGTCGAGGCTGCTGGTTGCTTGAATTCCGGATAAATGGAGGTTTTCAGCTTTCTTCTTTTTCTTTCTTTGGCTTGGCTTCGCGGACGAAGATTTATGGAGGGGGTAAAAAGTCCACGTCAGCTGCAGGCTCGTTTGTGGCTGACCAGTCCGATGCAGGACAGGCAGACACGATTGCAGCGGTTGCAAGGGAAAATTGGTTGGTTGGGGTTGGGTGTTGGGTTTTTCCTCCTTTGCCTTTTGTCAGTGAGGTGGGCTCTGCGGTCTTCTTCAAAGGAGGCTGCTGCCCGCCAAACTGTGAGGCGCCAAGATGCACGGTTTGAGGCGTTATCAGCCCACTGGCGGTGGTCAATGTGGCAGGCACCAAGAGATTTCTTTAGGCAGTCCTTGTACCTTTTCTTTGGTGCACCTCTGTCACGGTGGCCAGTGGAGAGCTCGCCATATAATACGATCTTGGGAAGGCGATGGTCCTCCATTCTGGAGACGTGACCCATCCAGCGCAGCTGGATCTTCAGCAGCGTGGACTCGATGCTGTCGACCTCTGCCATCTCGAGTACCTCGACGTTAGGGGTGTGAGCGCTCCAATGGATGTTGAGGATGGAGCGGAGACAACGCTGGTGGAAGCGTTCTAGGAGCCGTAGGTGGTGCCGGTAGAGGACCCATGATTCGGAGCCGAACAGGAGTGTGGGTATGACAACGGCTCTGTATACGCTTATCTTTGTGAGGTTTTTCAGTTGGTTGTTTTTCCAGACTCTTTTGTGTAGTCTTCCAAAGGCGCTATTTGCCTTGGCGAGTCTGTTGTCTATCTCATTGTCGATCCTTGCATCTGATGAAATGGTGCAGCCGAGATAGGTAAACTGGTTGACCGTTTTGAGTTTTGTGTGCCCGATGGAGATGTGGGGGGGCTGGTAGTCATGGTGGGGAGCTGGCTGATGGAGGACCTCAGTTTTCTTCAGGCTGACTTCCAGGCCAAACATTTTGGCAGTTTCCGCAAAGCAGGACGTCAAGCGCTGAAGAGCTGGCTCTGAATGGGCAACTAAAGCGGCATCATCTGCAAAGAGTAGTTCACGGACAAGTTTCTCTTGTGTCTTGGTGTGAGCTTGCAGGCGCCTCAGATTGAAGAGACTGCCATCCGTGCGGTACCGGATGTAAACAGCGTCTTCATTGTTGGGGTCTTTCATGGCTTGGTTCAGCATCATGCTGAAGAAGATTGAAAAGAGGGTTGGTGCGAGAACACAGCCTTGCTTCACGCCATTGTTAATGGAGAAGGGTTCAGAGAGCTCATTGCTGTATCTGACCCGACCTTGTTGGTTTTCGTGCAGTACCGAGGGCTGCAGGTCAATGGGGTGTCAATTGAGCAGCATGGGCTCATGGGCTGGAAGGGCCTGTTACTGTGCTCTATGTCTTAAACAGGCCCTTCTGGTCTATGCTGAACCATTTTCCTGCCTCATCCCGCTGCCCTGCACCCAGTCCGT
Source organism: Narcine bancroftii (assembly GCF_036971445.1). Taxonomy (NCBI): domain Eukaryota; kingdom Metazoa; phylum Chordata; class Chondrichthyes; order Torpediniformes; family Narcinidae; genus Narcine; species Narcine bancroftii. The sequence goes on from NC_091471.1 coordinate 328,694,550, forward strand.
ACCCCCTCCCATCCACAAACCCGTCCAGATTCTTCTTAAATGTTAAAATTCAGTCTGCATTCAGCCTGTTCCACACACTCTGTGTGAAGAGTTTCCCCCTAAACCTTTCCCCTTTCACCCTTAACCCATCTCCTCTGGTTTGTATCTCACCGACCCTCAGTGGGGAAAAAGCCGACCTACATTTACTCTGTCTGTCCCCCTCATAATTTTAAACACCTTGATCAAATCTCCCCTCATTCTTCTACGCTCCAGGGAATAAAGTCCCAAAGCTGTTTAACCTTTCCCTGTAACTCAGTTTCTGAAGTTCGGGCAACATCCTAGTAAATCTTCTCTGCCCTCTTTCTATCTTATTGATATCTTTCCTGTAGTTTGGTGACCAAAACTGCACACAATTCTCCAAATTTGGCCTCACCAATGTCTTGTACAACTTTACCATAACATCCCAACTCCTGGACTCAATACTTTGATTTATAAAGGCAAATGTGCCAAAACCTCTCTTTATGACCCTGTCCACCTGTGACACCACTTTCAGGGAATTATGTCTCTCTATTCCCAGATCCCTCTGTTCTCCCTCAGTGCCCGAACGTTCACCGTGTACATCCTTTCTTGGTTTGTCCTTCCAAAATGCAACACCTCCCCCTTGTCTTCATTAAACTCCATCATCCATTTTGCAGCCCATTTTTCCAGCTGGTCCAGACCCCTCTGCTATCTTTGAAAACCTTCCTCGCCATTGACACCACCTCTGATCTTTGTGCCATCTGCATCCGTAGAGTTGCACACATTTCAGCCCATCCAACTGAGTACATTTATTCTCCATTCACTGCCTTTCCTCCGTTACCAGAGGCTAGTTTCTGTGGACAGCTGGGTTTGAGGAATGCATTCCGTAGTCTTTTCTGCCTGATCCAGGCACAGGTTTCAGTGCGTGAAGTTTGACTGAAGTAAGACTCACAAAACATCCTTATTAGACCATTAGAAGTAGGCCGTTCGGCCCGTCGATACTGCTCTCCCAAGCTGTCGTGAGCTGATCCGTTCTCCCACTCGGCCCCACTCCCTGTGACCCTTGATGCCCTGGCTCATCAAGAACCTCTGCTGTAAATACACCCAATGGCCCCACCTCCATTGCCGCCCGTGGCCACCAATTCTGCAAATTTGCCACCCTCCGGCTGAAGAAATTCTTCCGCATCTCTGTTCTAAGTGGACGCCCTTTGATCCTGAAGTTGTGCCCTCTTGTCCAAGTCTCTCCTACTGCAAGGAAACAGCCTTTCTACATCTACTCTGTCCATGTTTCAATGGAGGTAGAATTACAGGGGCCACAGGACCTGCGCCACCAGGTTCAGGAACAGCTGCTCCCCCTCCACTGTTAAACTCCTCAATGACAAACTCAGTCAGGGGCTCATTTAAGGACTTGTGCACTTTATTGATTTTTTTTTACCCTCTCTGTGTCACACAGTCAGTTTGTTCACATTTCTTTGTCTGTTTACATGTGTACATTGTGCATAGTCTTTTTTTTGCACGGTTAATGTGGTAATTCTGCCGCACCTGCAGGGAAAAGGATCTCAGGTTTGCACGTGATGTCAGAATCAGAATCAGGATTAGAATCAGGATTTATGGTCACGAACAAGTCATGAAATTCGTTGTTTTGCAGCAGCGTCACAGGGAAAATATTCACATTATAACCATCTTACGACATAATGGTTCACAAAAAGTCAGGCAGTGCCTGGGGTTCATTGTCCCATTCAGGAATCTGATGACGGAGGGGAAGAAGCCGTCCTTGTGCCGCTGAGTGGTCTTGTTCAGGCTCCTGGATCTTTTCCCCAATGTAGTAGAATGAAGGGTGGGGGGGAGATATTTTAAGACACTGCCTTGTGTCGATGTCCTCGATGGAGTGAAATCTGGTGCTCGTGATGTCGCAGGCCGAGTTAACAACATTCTGGGGTTTACTCTTGTCCTGAGAGTTGGCGCCTCCATACCAGGCAGGGATGCAACAGGCTGGAATGCTCTCCCCGGTCCACCTGTGGGAGTTTCCAAGAATCTTCGGTGAACCGACCGAATCCCTTCAAATAAAGTCTGGCCTAAGGCGAGCTTTCTTCGTGATTGCATTGACGCGGACAGATCCCCGGAGATGTCAATGACCCCCCCAGGAATTTGAAATCCTTGGTCTCTCTCCATGACTGAGCCCTCGATGAGGACCGGGTCACGTTCCCCTGACTCCCTCCCGGTCCACAATCACCTCCTTGGTCCTGCTGAGGTGGGAGGCTGTGGCTGTGACACCGCTCAATGAGTTGATCCTTCCCACCCCCCGCATGCTCCTTCGTTGCTGGCTGCGATTCTGCCAACCACCTGGGGGGGGGGTCACCGGAAAATTTGTAGACGGAGTTGTGTAGTACGTACTCTGAGAATAAATCTTATATCCTTCTGGTAAACTCCAATGGGTGCAGGCCGTCCAACGCTCCCCGCATGAAAACCCTTTCGCTCCTGGAGTCAGCACATCCTCTCCCCCAACGAGGAGCCTAAAAAATGCTTCTCTTCCCCCCCCCCCAAAGATTTAAAAGTGGGACTTTCTTCATCACGGCCCCCTGTGCCAAGCCAAAAAATTTCAAGCTAAAGGGAGTTCTCCATCAAAAAAGGTCTTTGATAGAGTGGGCATTGTTAAGCCCATGGGATGTGAATAACATCCCAGCTCTTAAACCTCTCTGTTACTCAGAATGACTTTATCCATCAGGAGTTTACTAGGTCATCTCACTTAGGGGCCGTTAACTCTCTCCTCACAAGTCCCTATACTCCGCAGTGTTTCCTCTGTGCCTGTTAAACATATCATTACTCAAGGGCCTGATGTGCAAGGTCCAGGATCAATTGGCCGATGTGTTCTCTAACCGCTCGTTCCGTCTTTTCAGTCCCGCCGTGACTTTTTAATCCTTCATTTTCTCCCTGCTGCTCCACAGTTTTAAATTTGCAATCAAACAATTTACGTTTGGTTTGACTGGGTAGAAATACATCGGTGTGGTGATACAACCACTGCACTGGCTGCGCTCCTGCCGCCCCACTGCGGGGGTGGTGGGGAGGCAACCTGGGAGACTGGCCCCACCTGCCCGCTGTCAACTACCAGCCCCCCTATAAGGACTGGAGCCGGTCCCTTTTGGGGGCCAGTCAGACACGTGGAGCGTACTGAGAGCGGGTGTGTGTTCAACTTTGATCTAATTAAAACCTGCTGGACTTTGCGTCAGAATCATTCTGCACGTAGTCCCCTCATTTCCGGGCCCCGTAATATCTGGGGTGGAGCAACAGTTTGTCCGTTGAAGCGGTTGTGTTGAGAACTTCGTTGCTGCAGCGGGATTGCCTCGCGGTGCAGGGTGAAGTGCCATTCGCTGAGTTTGGAGCCGCTTGATGTTTCTACACACCTCATTCCGCTCTTGCCATGGCGGTCCCGTCGTCAGTGAGGATGAGTACCTGCGGCAGCCATACGTACCCAGGCCTCCACACACCCCCACCACCGCGTTTCGCTGACCAGGGGCAGTTCCTTTGTGCCTCCACGCCATCTGATGCAGGCCTATCCTGGCCTCGTCTGCCCGCCAGGCTGTTTATCCAGAATTCTGCAGGCTCGTTTCAACGCTTCTCAGCTGTCCTGTTTCCGTGGCTCGCATCTCGCCGCTGTATTTCTGATCGTGAAGCCTTCTGCAGACAGCAGTCGTTGGCCCATTTCTCCCCTCCCCCACCTGAAGAGGGTTCCTGATCTGTCGGGACAGGCGTTGGGGGGGATTTGTCTCCATCTTTGAGGAGAGAGGCTGCTTTGTGAGGAGTCTGAGGAGATTCAGGAGGTCACCGGAGACTAATGGAAACTTCTACAGGTGGACCGTGGAGAGCGTTCTGGCTGGTTGCATCCCTGCCTCGGACAGAAGCACCAACTCTCAGGACAAGAATAAACTCCAGAAGGTGGTGAACTCAGCCTGCAATATCACGGGCACCAGATTTCACTCCATCGGGATCATCGACATGAGGCGGTGTCTTAAAAAAACAGCCTCTATCCTCAAAGTCTCCCAGGCCATCACTCTGCTCCCATCAGGGAAAAGGTCCAGGAGCACAAGGACGCCGCCAGATTCCCGAATCGTAAGTTTTAAATTTAGACATTCAACATGATGACAGGCCCAGGGCACGCACTGCCCAATTACACCCCAGTGACTTACAAGCCCCCAATATGTTTTGAATGGTGGGAGGAAACAGGAGCCCCCTTGGGAACATCCATGCAAACGTGCCAACTCCTCACAGACAGCGCGGGGATTCGAACCCCGGTCGCTGGCGCTGTAACAGCCACCACTACGCTGACCAGGCCTCAATGCTCCACCTTTTCCTGCACTATTTTGATGCAAGGCCCTTTATATGGAACTGTGATGCCTGCTGTGAAGCAACAGATTTCATCATGTTTACGCCTGTCAGCGCCTCTACTTCCTTAGGAGTTTGTGGAGGTTCAGCACGACAACAGAAACCCTGGCAAATTTCTATAGAGGTGTGGTGGAAAGTGTACTGATCGACTGCGTCACCAATACCACCCAACACCCCCCCCAAATGAGCGTAAAGCCCTGCGAAAGGTAGTGCATGCAGCCCAGGAACATCTCAGGCAAAACCCTCCCCCACAGCCCAGGACATCTACAGGGGAAATGCTGCTGTTGGAGAGCAGCAGCGATCGTAGCCCACACACCTGCCCAGCACAGTCTCATCGGGAAGGAGGTTCAGGGGCCACTAGACTCACACCCACCAGGTTCAGGAACAGCTACCCCCCTCCACTGTCAGACTCCTCAATGACAAACTCAATCAGGGGCTCATTTCAGGACTTGCGCACTTTATTGATTTTTACCCTCTGTATCGCACAGTCAGTTTGTTCACATTTCTTTATCTGTTTACAAGTATACGTTGTGTTCAGATTTTTTTTTGCGCACAGCCAGTAAGTGGTAATTTTGTGGTGCCCACAGGGAAACGAATCTCAGGGCTGTATGTGGTGTCGCGGATGTCCTCTGACAAGAAATCTGATCCCTAATGATGTTCCCCATTGATCTGAAATTGGAAACATAACGATTTGCCCATTGATCTGAAATCTGAACCCTAATGATTTTCCCCATTGCCGTTACCTCACCTGAGCTAATTAACTGGAGTGAACAAAGGTTCAGAGGTTCTATTCTGTGGAGGAAAACTGAATCCTCCCAGCGGAGGTAGGGGAACAGTGTGTGATCCAGTGGGGGCTAGGATCATACCCTGCCCAGAGTTTGTGCTGGATTGTGTCCAACCTCCGAGCTCCACGTTCCCAAATAGTATAGAGGACGTAGATCGCTACAGCTCAGTACAGGTTCTTTGGCCCTCAATGTTGGACCGGCCCATATATTCCTAGTACTAACCCCTTCCTTCCCCGTAACCCTGTATTTTTCTTCCATGTGAGGGCTTGTCAAAGAATCTCTTAAATGTTCCAGCTACCACCACCCCTGGCGAGGCATTTCAAGCCCCCACAACTCTGTATAAATAAAATTACCCCTAAACTTTCCTCCCTTCACTTTGTACAGTCATCCTCTGGTGTCTGGGAAACGGGCGCTGACCGTCCACCCTGTCTCTGCCTCTCAGAAACTTGTCGACCTCTATCAAGTCTCCTCTCATCCTTCTACACTCCAAAGCTCTGCTAACCTTGCCTCATAAAGACTTGTTTCCCAATCCAGGTGATATCCTGGTGAATCTCCTCTACCCCCCTCTCCGTAATGTCCACATACTTCCTGTAAAGAGGGTGTGATCTCATCAGAGATTTGTAGAGTTGTGACATGACCTCTCCATCCGCTCTGACTTCCAATTCTGCACATATTTACAACGTCTTGTCTGATCATCTCTAAATCTCTGGCCCCTCTGTTCATTGTTCTCCGTTACAAGAAGTCTGCAGCCCGCTGTGTGTTACAGAAAGTCTCCCTTGCTGCCATCTTCTGGTCACGTGGTTTTGCAGTGAACTGCAGACTTTTGTGTTTTACTCCCTGTCCTTAGTCTTGACATTATTATAGAACTGTTATCCATCAAATGGACGTGGAACTATCATTTTATAAAACTATTTTGGAGGATCTTTCCTAGACCCAGCACACTAATGGCCTCGTGAAGTTTGCAGAGGTTTGGTACGATACTAGAAATCCTGGCAGAAAGCACTGATTGGGTGTATCATGGTCTGGTATGAGGACACCAATGCCCCCCCCCCCCACCCCCAACACTGAATGGAAAACCCTGCAAAAGGGAGTGGACGCAGCCCAGGAACATTGCAGGCAAAACCCTCCCTCACTGTTGAGAACATCTTTGGGGAATGCTGCCGTCATCGAGGATCCCACACCGCCCAGCAAACGCTCTGTTCTCACCACTGCCATCAGGAAACCATCTAATCATTTACATCACGGAAACAGGCCATGTCAGCCCTTCGAGTCCGCGCTAGTTCATTCAAACAACTCCACTAGATCCCCTCTCCCGCTCTCCGCACATAACCCTCCAACCCCCTCACATCCATGTACACATCCAACCTTCTCTTAAATGACAGAAGGGACCCTGCCGCAACTATCTCTTCTGGAAGATCATTCCATTCTGCCACCACTCTCTGAGTGAAGAAACATCCTCTAACATTTCTCCTAAAGTTTTTCCCCTTACCCTTAACTTATACCCTCTTGTTCCAACCTCCCCTGTCCTCAGGGAAAGTCTATTTATGTCAGTTTATCTATTCCTTTCATAATTTTAAATACCTCTATCAAATCCTCTCTCAGCCATCTACGTTCCAGTGAATAAAGTCCCAGTCTCCTTAATCTTTCTCCATAATCCAGATGCTGTAAGCCAGGGAACATCATTGTAAATCTTCTCTGCTCCCTCTTCACCTTATCTATATCCTTTCTATAATTTGGACACTAAAAACAGGTCTCTCACCACCAGGTTCAGGACCAGCAGCTCCTTCTCCACCATCAGACTCCTCAATGACAAACTCAATCAGGGCCTCATTTAAGGACTCTTATTTGGGCACTTTATTGATTTTTACCCTTTCTGTATTGCAGTTTGTTTACATTCGTTATCTGTTTACATGTGTACTTTGAGTACAGTCTTTTTTTTGCATTGTCAGTAAGTGGTGATTCTGCCGCGGCCACAGGGAAATGAATCTCTGGACTGTACGTGATGTTGTGGACATCCTCTGACAATAAATCTGAAATCCATGTGTCTTATAATTTTCTGCCGTGTATCGCTAAATCTGTAACTATTTCAATATTGCCTGGTTTTGCATTGATAGACCTGTAGATGCAGATCCATAAATAGATTTTATAAGCCTGTCATGTGTGTCTACAGTTGTATAGAATATATCTAGGGGTCTGTAACCATTGAAATACCATCCAATTTTGCATCGATAAACCTGACTGCAGATCTGTAGATCATTTTTCTAAAACTGTCATCTCAATGTGTGTGTCGACAGTTCTCCACAATGTACAGTTTATCTAGAAATCTGCAAACCCATGTTGCCTTGAATTAATACATTTGTGACAGCAGATCTACAAATAGATTTTATAACCTGTCAGGTTAATATGTGTGTCTATAGTTCTCCACAATTTATCTGGTGATCTGGAACCGTTGCAATCTTCTCTCATCATCCATTAATAAATCAAACTGCATATCAATAAATTAGTCAATACCTGGAAATCTATTATCCCCTGTATTGTATTTAGTTGTGTGTGCGTGTGTGCGCGTGCGCGCGCGCGTGTGTGTGTGTGTGTGTGTGTGTGTGTGTGTGTGTGTGTGTGTGAATGTGTATGTATGTATGTATGTATGTGTCAGTGTGTGTGTGTGTGTCTGTATGTGTGTGAATGAGTATATATATATATGTGTGTGCCTGTGCCTGTGCCTGTGTGTGTGTGTGTGTGTGTGTGTGTGTGTGTGTGTGTGTGTGTGTGTGTGTGTGTGTGAGAGAGAGAGAGAGTGGGTGTGTGGGCCTGTATGTGTGTGAATGTGTAAGTGTGCCTGTGTGTGTGAGTGTGAGTGTTTGTGTATCTGTGGGATGTGTGTGTGTTTGTATGTGTGTGTGGGTGTGTCTGTATGAGTGTGTGTGTGTTTCTGTGTGGGGTGTGTTTGTGTATGTGTGTGTGTGAGTTTGTGTGTTAGTGTGTGTGAGTGTGTGTCTCTGTCTTTGCATGTGTGACTGTGTGTGTGAGTGTGTGTGTGTGTGGGGGGTGTATTAGTGTGTATCAGTGTGCGTGCGTGCGTGTGTCTGTGTGTGAGTTTCTGTGTCTGTGTGTGTGTCTGTGTAAGTGTGTGTGTCTGAGTATGAGTATCTGTGTGGGGTGTGTGTGTGAGAGTCTGTGCGGGGTGTGTGTGTGTGTCTGTGTCTGTGTGGGGTGTGTGTGTGTATGTGTGTGTGTGTCTGTGGGTGAGTGTGTGTCTGTGCGGGGTGTGTGTATTAGAGTGTGTCCGAGTGGGTGCATCTGTGTTAGTCTGTATGTGTGTACATCTCTGTGTGTGTGTGTGTGTGTGTGTGTGTGTGTGTGTGTGTGTGTGTGTATGTGTGTGTGTGTGTGTGTGTGTGTGAGTGTCTGTGTGTCTCTGTGGGTTGTGTGTCTGTTCTGTGTGTGAGTGTGTGTTAATGTGTGTGTGTCTGTGGGTGAGTGTGTGTATGTCTGTGTGTTAGTGTGTGTCCGTGTGGGTGCATGCGTGTGAGTGTCTGTGTGCCTCTGTGGGGTGTGTGTGTGTGTCTGTATGGGGTGTCTGCGTCTGTGTGTCTGTCTGTGTGAGTGTGTGTGTGTTTCTGAGTGGCTTGTGTCTGAGTCTGTGTGAGTGTGTGTGTGCGTGTGTGAGTGTGTGTGTGTGTGAGTGTTTGTGTGTCTGTGTGTGTCTGTGTGGGGTGTGTGTGTCTGTGTGGGGTGTGTGCGTCTATGTGTGTTTGTGTCTGTATGGGGTGTCTGTGTCTGTCTGTGTCTGTGTGTCTGTCTGTGTGAGTGTGTGTGTGTGTGTGTGTGTGTGTGTGTTTCTGTGTGGGGTGGGTATGTCTGTGTGCATGTGTGAGTGTCTGTGTGTTAGTGTGTGTGGGGTGTCTGTGTGGGGTGTGTGAGTATCTGTGTGTCTCTGTGGGTTGTGTGTGTGAGTGTCTGTGTGTGGGTGTTTGTTAATGTGTGTGTGTCTGTGGGTGAGTGTGTGTCTGTGTGTCTGTGTGGGGTGTGTGTATTAGAGTGTGTCCGTGTGGGTGCATCTGTGTTAGTCTGTGTGTGTCCATGTGAGTGTGTGTGTGTGTGTGTGTGTGTACATCTGTGTGTTAGTGTGTGTCTGTATGGGTGTATGTGTGTGTCTGTGTGTCTCTGTGGTGTGTGTGTGTGTGTGTCACTGTGTGTGTCACTGTGTGTGAGAGTGAACGAGAACAGAAAGAGCACGTTAGCATTTCTGACGTAATGCTCCAGACATAAATTTCCATCCCTTCTTTCAACCTCTCAAACCTTCCGAACTGCAGAGTCTATGACGGGGGGGGGGGGGGGGGGGGGTGGGGGCATCATCATTCATTTTCACAGGCGTGTTTCCTCCACACCCCAGCCCTCCCTTTCTGCTCCCTGCCACCACTCCCTCCTGCTTCTCGGCCATGAGAACTGAAACCCAGAGAGAGAGAGAGAGAGGGGGGGGAGAGTGTGTGTGTGAGCCATCAGACCACGAAACAGTTAATTAGCTGCGGGGAGGGCAGAAGGGTGGGGAATCCTGACGGATCAGGACACTGCAGCCGCTCTCGCTTCAGCAGCCGCGCCTGGACCAGGTACTTCGCCAGGAAGCCCCAGGTGGGTATTTCTGAACAATTTAATATTCGATGGAGAGAGACAGAGAGAGGAGTGGGTTGCAGGGGGGGACCAAAACTCATTTTGCACAATACCCGCCCCCACTTTGAGCAACAGAGAGATGATTTTAATTTGAGGATGGGCTTGAACACTGGGACTGCAGAACCCAGCCTTCGCATCTCAACAACTGCAGCAAGGCCCCCCCTTAAACGTTTATCATTCGGAAACCTCTCTCAGGCAACGAGGGTGGGGGGGGGGGGGGGAACAAAGTGGCTTTATCTTGTTAAAAAAAAAATAATTTTTTTCCATCTACTCATTGACAATGGGTGAGCCCTGTCTTCAGAGGGAATGAAACCTGTGTCATTTGAAAAATCAGCTGTCGGTCATAGGTAAATCTTCCTTAATTCACCAGAATGTCGTGTTATTTTGCTACGGTTCTTGCTGAATGTTATATTTCAGGAGGTTAAGTCTGTGCGGTGAGTTGCCTTTTATTCCACAATCCTCCTTGTTGGATCACGCCCTGATTTACTGGGGATGGCTTCCTTTAACGGGCACCTTGCCCTCCCGGCCAGTTGTGAGCATGCTCGTCTTCGGGCTCATGGACCTTCCCCTCCGCCCCCACCTCCCACCCTCACCCTCGATGGGAGCAGACTGAAGAGGGCACGGATTGGTGGGGGGTGTGAGGGCAATCTGGCTGCGACGTCTGTCACCCCCATTGACCACTAGGGATGATTCGACTGCTCTGGTTGGCCATCCGGGTGTCACCCTTCCTTCAGCCCCATGCGCGCCCCTCCTGAAACTCGGCGCTGGGCCTCAGAAGATGGACCGCTCCTCCGGTCTCAGGTATTTGACGAAGCTGCTCCCCTGCTAGTCTAACCCTCAAAGGGTTGGGGGAGGGGATGGGTCTTGGAGGAGAGAGGCAGCTTTTTTTAAGACGCCGTCTCGTGTCAGTGTCCCCAGCGGAGTGAAGTCAGGTGCCCAGGAGGCCTCAGGCCAAGTGAACAACCCCCTCTGAGTTGGCCAGGCTAGGGATACGACCGGCTAGACCGCTCTCCTTCATCCACCTGTCAGAGTTTCTGAGAGCCTGTGGTTACCCACCGAATCTCCTCCAATGTACCGTGGCCACTGGTGCGCCTTCCTCATGACAGCATCGACATGGACAGATCCTCAGAGATGTTGACCCCCCACCCCTCCCAGGAATTTGACTCTCTCTGCTGCTGGACCCCTCGATGAGGACAAGCTTGTGGTTCCCCCGACTCCCTCCTGAAGTCCACAATTGTCTCCTTGCTTCTGCTGACGTTGAGCGCAAGGTTGTTGCTGCGACACCGCTCGTCGAGCCAATCCTCACGGCTGTCCAGGATTCTGCCAACCTCCGTGGGGTCGCCCGCAAACTTGTAGACGGAATTGTGGCTGGGTGTAGAGTGAGGATAATTCTGGAGGCAGAAGGAAGCAAATGTGAACAGATATGAGGAGAGTGAGGTGATTGGGACTGAGTTCAGAGTTCAGGGTTTGAGAAAGTGGGCAAGTAAGTTCTGGGGGGGGTCACGATCTCACAGCATCTTTTCTAGACCCAACTCACCAACGGCGTCGTGAAGAAAGCCCGTCAGCCCCTTGACTTCCTCGGGGGTTTGCAGAGGTTCAGAATGATCCTGGCAAATTTCTACAGAGGTGAGGTGGAGAGTGTGCTGACCGGCTGGAACGGGGGTCACCAAAACCCCTCCCAGAGCGTAAAGCCCTGCAAAAGGGTCGTTGACCCAGCCCAAGAACATCACAGGTAAAACCCGCCCCCACTATCAAGAACATCCATGGAGGACTCTGCTGTCGGAGGGCCTTACCACCGCCCAGCACACGCCCAGTTCTCGCTGCTGCCCTCAGGAAAAGGGTCGAGGGGCCACTGGACCTGCACCCACCAGGTTCAGGAACAGCTGCTCCCCCTCCACTGTCAGACTCCTCGACGACAAACTCAATCAGGGGCTCGTTTTAGGACTCTTACTTGTCCACTTTGATATTTACGGTGCTTTTTTATTACAAAAACAAATTGGTGGGTTTAATATTTGAAAGCTGAGGCAAAGTGATTACGCTCACAAAAATTAAGTCAGGCTAGTCGCTGCAGCAACGTGGCCCCATTTCCCTGAACCAAACTCCAGTCCCATTTAGCCAGGATGTGGCCTGCGCTGGGAGAGCTGCTGTTTCACTGTCACTGAAATCTCGGCAGCCGCCTGGCCCCTTTTGGGAAGCAGGAGGCAATTCAGACCTTCCATCCTGCACCCTTCCTTGATTCTCTGTTAGCCCCACCCACCCCACCACCCTGTCTTTCCCTTTCCCTCTCTCTTACTCTCTCCCTCTCTCTTTGTCTCTCTCTGTTTATCTCTCTCTATCTATTTTTTCTCTCTCTTCTCCCTCTATCCCTTGCCCTCTCTCCCTCCCCTTCTCTCTCCCTCTCACCCTTCTCTCTCTCCCCCTCTCCCCTCTTCCCCCTCTCTCGCTCTAACCCTTTCTCCCTCCTGTTCCCTCCACCCCTCTCTCTCTCTCCCCCCTCTCCCTCCCCCCTTCCCCGTTCAGAGCCATCCCCTGACCAGTCATCATCCTGCCTCCTACCCATGTCCACCCCGTTGGCCTGTGCCCCTCCCCTCCTCGCCCTTTCTTCCCTTCTCCCCCAGCTGTTTAATTCGGGTGCCCGCCTCCGGTTCTTTCCTTGCTCAGGCCCAAAACCTTGGTGATATATCTGCAGGCGCAGTGAGACCCCGACTCAGTTTCCCTGTCTCTTTTTATTTTGCCCTTCCTTGAGGTCTGCATCCTTTTCAATCTCTCCCCCCACCACCCCACCACCCCCCCCCCCAGCCCCTTCTCTCTCGACCTCCACGATTGTGATAAAGGTCAGGTCAAAAAGGAAGGCGAGATCAGCTTGGGGGGTCACCGTCACGCCTCCAGGGACCGGGAGGGGGGTTGGAATCCCCACGCTGTCTATGAGGTGTGTGCAAGCTCTCCCCCCCCACCTCGTGTCCTGCATGGGTTTCCCCAGGGGGGGGTTCCGATTTCCTCCTACCCGAGGGGTGTAGCAGGCCAATTGGGTGTAATTGGGTGGTACGGCTTGTAGGCCGGAGAGGCCTGTTACCGGGCTGGAATTTAAGAAAAAATCCACACGGGCATTAAAATTCTGTCCCAGAGAAGAATTTAAAAATTTTAATTCTGGAATTTAGACATTCAGCCCTTCTGGCCCACGAGCCCGTACCGCCCAATTAACCTACAACCCCTGGAACATTCCAAACGGTGAGGGGAAACCATAGCCCCCCCCCCCCAGGGGAAATCCCATGCAGACACAGGTAGAATGTATTTATGGACAGCATGGGGATTGGAAGCCCGGTCCCGACCGCCAGCGCCTTAAAGGCGTTGCACTGACCTCCGCCCCAACCGTGCTGTGCTAAGAACGAACACTGCAGCATGGCACCCTGTCTGCTACTGCTGTGATGTTGGTTGACTTGATTTGGACCTGAAGCAACACCGGAAACCATTTTCCAGGAGATTGATGCATTTTGCTGGCCTGGCACTGTAATCAGATTAATTGACTGTGCGATGACGCTTGATTGAAAGTAATGTTGAAATGAGCCTTGTTTGCTGCAGTAACAACCGTATGCATTGCGGACGGTGGCCTGCTCCGTATTTGTGGGGCGGTGAGCCCTTGTGATATAGCCTCCCTCGGACTCTGGGGCGGAGCTCTGCGCTCCTTATTGAAGGAAGGATTTGCTGGCGTTGAATCAGAATTTATTAACTTTTAAATGTAAGTTTCAAATGTACAGATACAGCATGGTGACAGGCCCTTCCCCACGAGCCCGGGTATTTCCAGATCCTCCGTTCCACCACATTCCTCAGTGCCTGACCATTCACCGTGTACGTCCTTTCTGGGTTTGTCCTTTCACTTGACTGCATTAAACTCCATCAGCCGTTTTTTAGCCCATTTTTCTTGCTGGTCCAGATTTGAAAACCTTCCTCGCTGTCCACAATGCCTCCAATCTTGGGGTCATCTGCCCACTTTACCGTAACATCCTGACCCCTGGACTTTGATTTCTGAAAGCCAATGTGTCAAGAGCTCTCTTCCCGACCCTGTCCACCTGTGACGCCACTTTCAGGGAATTATGTCTCTGTATTCCGGGATCCCTCTGTTCTCCTCAGTGCCCGGCTGTTCATTATGCACGTCCTTTCTTGGTTTGTCCTTCCAAAATGCAACACCTCACCCACCCCCCCAACTCTTTCCCCCTCTTGTATTCTATGATTTACAAAGGCCAGCGTACTTGAAGCCTTCTTCACCACCCTATCCTCACGAGATTCTACCTTCAGGGAATGATGAACCGTTATCCGTAGATTGTTCTGCCCTCCCATTTACGACGCGTGCCCTGTTTTGATTATTCCTTCCAAAATGAAGCATTTCACACTCATCAATATTAAAGTCCATCCGCCATCTTTCAGTCCACTCTTCGAAGCCGTCCAAACCCCTCTGCAGTCTTTGGTAGTGAAGAAAGCAAATGCCCCGTTGGCCGTCGTTTCAAGGGAAATAGTGTCTTAGAGGAAGAAGGTGTCGATTAGGCTGGACGGGGCACTAGGGAGACCTCACTTGGAGTAGCCGTGTGCAGTTTTTGGGCCCCTTATCTTAGAAAGGACGTTGGAGAGGATTACTAGGATGATTCCTGGAATGGGAGGGCTAATGTCTGAGGAGTCTTTGGCAGCTCTTGGATTGTATTCACTGGAGTATAGAAGAATGGCTCATAGAGACATTTGGAATTTTGAAAGGTTTTGACAGCGTGGATGTAGATAAGATGTTTCCTTTGGTGGGTGAATCATGGGGCCACAGTCTTAAAATTTAGAAGTTATCCATTGAAAACAGAGATGAGGAAGGACTTCTTCAGTTAGAGGGGTGTGGATCTGTGGGAACTCACTGCCACATACAGCGGTGGAGGCCAGATCGTCGGGTGGAAATCGATAAGCATCTAGTTGGTCGGGATATCAAGGGATATGGGGAAGAGGCTGGAAATTGGAACTAGGTGCAAACATCGTTCAGCTTAGTGTAGACTCACAGAACTGACTCGATGGGCCTAGTGGCCTGCTTCTGTTCCTTTATCTTGTGATCTGATCCCTTTTATTTATATTTATATATATATATATATATATATATATATATATATATATATATATATATATACAGGAATATTCAAGCCTGTTAGAGGAGCAGAAGACATCGGAGTTCGAAAAGTTGTGAAATGCAAAGAGAATCCGTGAGTGAGAACCGCAGCCTTTTTTTTAAAAAAAATGTGGTTGGCCGGGCGATTTCTGCCATTTGACATGGAGCTGTGAAAGGGGGCATCCAGGATCAGAACCTATTGCCGTGAACGCGTCACGGAAAATCCACTGTTTTGTGGCAGGGAAATGGCCATGGCAGGCGCAGACAGTAACCCTTTGGACTCAAGGGCATCTGGGTTAGGGAGGGAGGAGGAGGGTTTCAACAAAAGCCCAGAGAGGTCACCATTAATGACCTCTGGTTGGAGGGTGCCTAGTCAGAAAATGAGGTGGTGTTGCCCACATTTTGTGGCTGAGTTCCTCCAGGATTTTGGGATGCTTTTACTGCGTAATGCTAGAACCTAGACCAGTAGCAATAGAAATTCACCAAGTCAATGCTATCTTCAAAATAATGATTTTTATTAGTGATTATTAATAATATAGAATCTTAGTTAACTCTAAACTTAACCCCACAATGTGCAAATGTATGTGTGTGTATAATGTGGGTAATTACAGGTCAGGCACGATTCTGAAAAGTCCATTTCAAAGTTCAAATTAAAAGTTCAGTCTTAAACATCTTGTGTTGAATCTTAAGAGTTTTTAAGTTGATGTTCAAAGGTAATTATTGGGTGAGTGAGGCACTGAGTCATCAGATTTCTCAAAACTTACAAATTCTTGTAGAGTTGCTTTCAGAGAAAGGTTTCTTCATATGGACGATTTTTCCACAATTCCCCTTTCTTGCATGGAGGTTGCTCCAAGGGAATAAAGTCCTCACCTGTTTCATCTTTCCCTGTAACTCAACTCCAAAGACCCAGCAACATCCCAGTAAATCTTCTCTGCCCTCTTTCTATCTTATTAATATCTTCCTGTAGTTTGGTGACCAAAACTGCACACAATTCTCTAAATTTGGTCTCAACAATGTCTTGTACAACTTTACCATAACATCCCAACTCCTGGACTCATTACTTTGCTTTATGAAGACCAATGTGCCTAAAGTTCTCTTTATGACCCTGTCCACCTGTGTCGCCACTTTCAGGGAATTATGTCTCCGTATTCCCAGATCCCTCTGTTCCACTGCACTCCTCAGTGCCCGATCGTTCACTGTGTACATCCTTTCTTGGTTTGTCCTTCCAAAATGCAACACCTCACCCTTGTCTGATTAAACTCCATCGACCATTTTTCAGCCCATTTTTTCAGCTGGTCCAGACCCCTCTGCAAGCTTTGAAAACCTTCCTCGCCGTCCACACCACCTCCGATCTTAGTGTCACCTGCAAACTTGCTGATCCAATTTACCACAGTATCATGCAGATCATTGATATAGAGGACAAATAGCACTGGTCCCAGCACCGATCCCTGAGGCACACCCCTAGTCACAGGCTCCAGCATGAGAAGCAATCGTCCGCCACTACTCTCTGGCTTGTCCCGTCCAGCCATGGTCGAATCCAGTTCACTCCCTCACATGAACACTGAGTGTCTGAACTTTCCTGACTAACCTCCCATGCGGGGCCTTGCAAAAAAGCTTCACTAAAGTCCACGTAGTCAACATCCTTCACCCACTCTCCTGGAAACCTAATTCTATCAAGTGATGCAAAGCTGGATCCTTGTATCCTTGCAAGCCTTGTGTACTTGACCACAAGCAGATGGCGTTCACCGTATGTGTGCACGGGTGGAATCTGGGCCTAATACAGTGTGTGCAGATCTAGACCAACAGGACAACATTACCACCATGAATCCTGCACTCTTTGATTTCGCTACCGCCAGTTCTCTCCCTCCAATCCCAACCCTCTTTGAATTAATCCGACTGTAAGTCCTGCCAATTCTGCACTGGATTGAATCTCAGGGGAACCCCATTGCTGAGTGCATGTGCCTGCAGTGGCTGTCTCACTGTCTAGAGACCCTTGACTCTCTCTCTGGAGTAACAACCAGAGTCTCAATGAAGAAGATGATTGTGGACATCAAGAGGACCAGGAACAACCACCTTCCTCTACACGACAACCACTCTATAGTGGAGAGCCCCGTTCCTTGAAGTTCACGTAATGAGTGACCTATCGTGGACACTCAACGGCTCCTCACTGGTCAGGAAGGCACAACAGCGACTGCACTTCCTGAGAAGACTGAACTGGGCAAGGTTACCTGTCATATCAACCTTCTACAGGGGCTCTATCAAGAGCGTCCTGCCGGCTGCATCACTGAAGGGTAGGACGCTGTAGAGAAACGGATCTGAGGTCCATCCACAGGACCGTAAGAGCAGCAGAGAGGAGTACCTCCTCCTCCCATCGACATGATCAACCGGGATCATTTTCTGAAGAGGGCGAGCAAAATCGTCGAGGACCCCTTCCCAACTCTCTGCATGCACCGTCTTTCAGCTGCTTCCATCAGGGAAGAGATCCAGGAGGATCAGACCCAGCACCACCAGGATGAGGAACAGCTTCTTCCCACGGGCTGAACGGCCAAAGGAACTGCTCACACTGACCCTCCGAGACTCTCGTATTTATGAAACAATATTAATTTGTATCAATGAAATACTTGTCTTGTGCATGTACTGTGTCTGTCTGTGTGTTGTGTCTGGGCGTGTGTCTGTGTGTTTTGCACTGAGTACTGGAGAACACTGTTTCATCTGGTTGGATGTACAATCGGATGACAATAAACTTGACTTGGGAGACCACAGTCAGTACAAATTGGAAACAATGCCTCCTCCTCACTGACAATCAACGCAGGCGCACCCCATCGATGTGGGCTTAGCCCACTGCTCTACTCACTCCACACCCACGACTGTGAGGCCAAGCTCAATTCCAGCACCGTCTACAAATTTGCTGATGACACTGTGGTCAACCACAGAATCCCAGATGGCAATGAGGAAGTGTACAGGAGGGAGATAGATCGGCTCATTGAATGGTGTCACAACAACAACCTTGCACTCAACAGTTATGTCTTTGTGTTACTTTGGAAGCTTTTTAAATAGGTTAGAGATGCAAGATTCAAATAACAGAAGAGACTTTACTTACTGATGCCTTCCACCATCTCAGGAAACTGTTCACATGCACACATACGCCCCACAGTGAGTACCACAGTTGCTACAGAAGGGTGTATTCTTATGCAGTTACAAAAAAGTTCACATTATCCTGACTGTATAACATCCATGTCAGCAGAGCCAAGGAGATGATTGTGGACTTCAGGAAGGGGAAACTAGGAGATCATTACCCAGTCTTCATTGAGGGCTCAGCAGTGGAGAGAGTGAAGAACTTCCAATTCCTGGGGGGAGGGGGGCAGGGGTGGTTCAACATCTTCGAGGATCTGTCCTGGGGCCTCCACGTTGAAGAAGGCTATACTTGGTGAGGAGTCGGTCACCAAAGATTCTTGCAGAATTCTACAGGTAGACTGGAGGAGAGCATTCTGGCCGGTGGCATCACTGTCTGGAACAGAACTTGGCCTGCGACATCATGGGCACCAGACTCCACTCCATCAAGGGCATCGACAATTGCCGATTGGAGCATTACTCAGCAAACTTGGCTTGGATTCAACCCAGCAGTAATGGCTTTCCATGAGAAAGGATTAACACTCGATTTCATCGCTGGTGCCATGGGGATGTCTGATCAAAGGGAACTTAGCATTGGCTTCAGCGAATGGAGGAGAAAAGGGGATCTCCACAGAGAAAGGGAACAGAAAGAATCTCCATGAATCAAATTAGCATTCGAATTTATTGCCACAAATGTGTGTCACGGAATTCGGCTCGGTTGGCGCAACGCCGTTATAGTTTTCGGGACCAGGGGGTTCGAATCCCTGTGCTGTCTGTAGGGAGTTTGTACGCTCTCCCCTGGGTCTGCGTGGGGGTGGGGGGCTCCACCTTACTACCACCCTCCAAAATGTACCAGGTGGTGGCGGCACAGGCTCGTGGGCCGGTTACATGCTAAATAAAACTGTACGCAGTGTACACACGCAAACAGATAAAGAAATGTGAACAAACTGACTGTGCGACGCAGAGAGGGTAAAAAAAAATCAATAAAGTGCACAAGTCAGAGCCCCTGATTGAGTTTGTCATTGAGGAGTCCTGGTAGGTGAGAGTCTCCTGGCCCCTAAACCTCTTCCCTGATAGCGGCAGTGAGAACAGAGCCACATGCCGGGCGGGCGTGGGATCCTCTGTGATCACCACTGCATTCCCCCCCTGCTGATGTTCCCAATGGTGTGGGGGGGAGGGTTTAGCCCCTGATGCCTTGGGCTGTGTTCACTCCATCTGAAGGGTTTTACGCTCGGAGGTGGATGTGGGGTGGGGGTGGGGGAAGGGTGGTCTTGGTGTCCTGCTTGGAGAAGTGCTTGATTTTTTATTTTGAATGTTTTATTTAGAAAGTTTCCACAGGTGGAATCCACATACGTCCATCATTTTAATACAGGTTGTTAATGACTAACAACCCCTTAACACGAAACCTTCCTCATCCCCAACCCCAAGAAAACAAATTGGTCATTCCTTACATAGCATACCAAATGAAAAAATGGGTGAGAAAGAGCGAGAGAGTAATAGCATTAATGGATTGTATTTGGGCAGGTCAGAGAGCTCAGAGGACTTATCTATAATACCTGGCAAGGTCGGAAGGGACAGTGTGGAAGACTAACCCACATCGTCTATCCTCTCCATGTAGGATCGCCTTTTCCTTTCCACTCACATCCCACTTTAAGTAGCCCCTAGGCCTTTGGTGCTCTGTGATCAGTGAGGGATTGCTTAAGGTGGGAGGGAAGGTTGAGAACCACTGGGCTGGGTGATCTTAAATTTTGACCTAAATTATCAGACAAAAAAAATACTTGGATAATAACAACAAAAATAGAATTTTTCAGGACATTAATTTTTCCTTCATTCATTGAAATGAAATAAAATGACCAGCTTCAAAACTACTGTTTTAATCCCCGTTTGGACCCAAATCTTCAGAAAATTGATTATTAAGAGTAAAAGGAAAGATCTTATTTTGATATAACTGTCTCAGGGAGTAGAATTAGACCAGTGGTTCTCAACCTTTCTCTTTCCACTCACATCTCACTTTAAGTAATCCCTGTGCCATCGGTTAGGAAGGGGTTGCTTAAGGTGGGATGTGAGTGGGAAAGGAAGGTTGAGAATCACTGTTCTAGACCCAATTGTTCCTGAAATATTTTGCTTGAGAAAAATTGTCACTGGCCCATTGGAGTTCTGAAACCATGCACATAACGAGTCAATGAGGGACGGTTAAAACTGCGGTTTCCAAATATTTTTCTTTCCACCCACATCCCACCTTAAGCAATCCCTCACTAATCACCGAGCACCAATGGCATCAGGATTACTTAAGGTGGGACGTGAGTGGGAAGGGAAGGTCAAGAACCACTGCTCTACAAATCCGTCCACAGCTGCTCATCAGTTGTAATATTGACATCCTATTCACCATTTCTGTTTTGATTTGTATAATCCTGATTTACGTGCTGGTCTCTGTAATCACAAGTACCTTGCAGAAGTAAATTTCCATACGGGCCCTCATCGAATAAGGGTTTCCACTTCGCTACGTGGCGGCAGAAAACTTCCTGAACCCAATTTATCCCTTAAAAATCGCGGTGTTTGAAAGTAACAAAAGAGCGTGTTTCTAGATAATCCACATTTATCTCACAATTGAATAAAAGACATTTAGCCGACCTTGTTCATAACCTTATCATACCACATTTGCAAAAATGTATTATTTTGAGAGAAAGGTATTAAATTATTCCGGAACAGAGGGGTGTACGGTGGAAAGGCTTGATTTGCACACTCGTCAGTCACTGCTGGCTTCTGAAACACTTCAACAAGGAACACACCATGTCAGTCATGATGTGTTGAGATTATCCTTCTGGGATGCTGGAGCCTGCAGGCAAATTTTGAAAACCTGTTTCTAATTATAGAGCACATCTGCAGATCATTGTTTCAACTGCAAACCACCCCTGCGTTGGAGAGTCCGGGAGATTGCCTCACCGAGCACCTCATCCGCATCAGGGACAGGGGAGGGAGGGGGGTCTCCCAAATTCTGCGCCCACCCAACTCCTTGGGGGAGTTGGGTGGGGGGGGGGGGTGCGAGATATCTGCGAGATATCTGATTTTCCATCCAGGAGTTCTCTGGCATTGATGTCGATGTCTGCTAGCCCCTAACCCGCTCTCCATTTCTCCCCTCCCTCCCTCATCCCCCCTGTCCTCCACCCCCTTCCCCCCCCTTTGCTGCTGTGCCCTCCCTCATCCACCTATGATCTCCTGCCTGTGGGACCGTGCTCCTCCCCCCTCCACCATTTTGTTCAGGCGCCTGCCGACATTTTGCTTGCCCCTTGACGAAGTGTCCACACTGTTTGGCCTGCTGAGTTTCTCTGCAGACTTTCGTGTTTTACAAATTTCTTTATCTCCATGGGTCGTCTAAAGGCAGTAGTAGTTGGAGTGGGAATTACTGGCCAGGCTTGCATGCCTCTTTGCTGGATCTAGTTGTGTGGAAGAATTGGTATTTCATCTACACTTCCCGACTGCAACAGTGAAGACCAATGACTCTGAATCCCCTTGGAGAGAAGCCCAGAACCTGATCAGGGTGGATTTTGCGTGCCCTCTTCAGACAACGGCCCCAGCAGGACATGCCCAAGGGAGGGAGAATCCTCCTTGCCGCTATGACCCTGTGGATTGACCTAGAACATGGAATGCCACAGCACAGTCCAGGCCCTTTGATGTTGGGCCAACCCATATAAAAGTATTAACCCCCCCTACCCAGTAACCCCCTCTTTTTTCTTCCATCCGTGTGTCTAAGAGTCTCTTAAATGTCCCCTAATGCTCCAGCCTCCACCACCATCCCCTGGCGAGGGATTCCAGGACCCCACCACTCTCTGTTTAAAAAAACTTACCCCTAAACTTCCCTCCCTTCACTTTGTCCAGACGTCCTCTGGTATCTGGGAAACAGGCGCTGGCCATCCACCCTATCTCTGCCTCTTAGAATCTTGTCAACCATTGTCAAGTCTCCTCTCATCCTTCTATGCTCCGAAGCTCTGTTAAACTTGCCTCATGAGACTTGTTTCCCAATCCAGGCAACATCTTGGTCAATCTCTTCTGCCCCCTCTCCAGAGAACCATGGAACACTACAGCACAGTCTGTTCAGCCTTTCTTTTATTTTCTTTGGCTTGGCTTCGCGGACGAAGATTTATGGAGGGGGTAAAAAGTCCACGTCAGCTGCAGGCTCGTTTGTGGCTGACAAGTCCAATGCGGGACAGGCAGACACGATTGCAGCGGTTGCAAGGGAAAATTGGTTGGTTGGGGTTGGGTTTTGGGTTTTTCCTCCTTTGCCTTTTGTCAGTGAGGTGGGCTCTGCGGTCTTCTTCAAAGGAGGTTGCTGCCCGCCAAACTGTGAGGCGCCAAGATGCACGGTTTGAGGCGTTATCAGCCCACTGGCGGTGGTCAATGTGGCAGGCACCAAAAGATTTCTTTAGGCAGTCCTTGTACCTTTTCTTTGGTGCACCTCTGTCACGGTGGCCAGTGGAGAGCTCGCCATATAACACGATCTTGGGAAGGCGATGGTCCTCCATTCTGGAGACGTGACCCATCCAGCGCAGCTGGATCTTCAGCAGCGTGGACTCGATGCTGTCGACCTCTGCCATCTCGAGTACTTCGACGTTAGGGGTGTAAGCGCTCCAATGGATGTTGAGGATGGAGCGGAGACAACGCTGGTGGAAGCGTTCTAGGAGCCGTAGGTGGTGCCGGTAGAGGACCCATGATTCGGAGCCGAACAGGAGTGTGGGTATGACAACGGCTCTGTATACGCTTATCTTTGTGAGGTTTTTCAGTTGGTTGTTTTTCCAGACTCTTTTGTGTAGTCTTCCAAAGGCGCTATTTGCCTTGGCGAGTCTGTTGTCTATCTCATTGTCGATCCTTGCATCTGATGAAATGGTGCAGCCGAGATAGGTAAACTGGTTGACCGTTTTGAGTTTTGTGTGCCCGATGGAGATGTGGGGGGGCTGGTAGTCATGGTGGGGAGCTGGCTGATGGAGGACCCCAATTTTCTTCAGGCTGACTTCCAGGCCAAACATTTTGGCAGTTTCCGCAAAGCAGGACGTCAAGCGCTGAAGAGCTGGCTCTGAATGGGCAACTAAAGCGGCATCGTCTGCAAAGAGTAGTTCACGGACAAGTTTCTCTTGTGTCTTGGTGTGAGCTTGCAGGCGCCTCAGATTGAAGAGACTGCCATCCGTGCGGTACCGGATGTAAACAGCGTCTTCATTGTTGGGGTCTTTCATGGCTTGGTTCAGCATCATGCTGAAGAAGATTGAAAAGAGGGTTGGTGCGAGAACACAGCCTTG
Source organism: Narcine bancroftii (assembly GCF_036971445.1). Classification (NCBI taxonomy): domain Eukaryota; kingdom Metazoa; phylum Chordata; class Chondrichthyes; order Torpediniformes; family Narcinidae; genus Narcine; species Narcine bancroftii. The sequence continues at coordinate 328,717,910 of NC_091471.1, forward strand.
CTTCACGCCATTGTTAATGGAGAAGGGTTCAGAGAGCTCATTGCTGTATCTGACCCGACCTTGTTGGTTTTCGTGCAGTTGGATAATCATGTTGAGGAACTTTGGGGGACATCCGATGCGCTCTAGTATTTGCCAAAGCCCATTCCTGCTCACGGTGTCGAAGGCTTTGGTGAGGTCAACAAAGGTGATGTAGAGTCCTTTGTTTTGTTCTCTGCACTTTTCTTGGAGCTGTCTGAGGGCAAAGACCATGTCAGTGGTTCCTCTGTTTGCGCGAAAGCCGCACTGTGATTCTGGGAGAATATTCTCGGCGACACTAGGTATTATTCTATTTAGTAGAATCCTAGCGAAGATTTTGCCTGCAATGGAGAGCAACGTGATTCCCCTGTAGTTTGAGCAGTCTGATTTCTCGCCTTTGTTTTTGTACAGGGTGATGATGGTGGCATCACGAAGATCCTGAGGCAGTTTACCTTGGTCCCAACAAAGCTTGAAAAACTCATGCAGTTTGGCATGCAGAGTTTTGCCGCCAGCCTTCCAGACTTCTGGGGGGATTCCATCCATACCTGCTGCTTTGCCACTTTTCAGTTGTTCGATTGCCTTATATGTCTCATCCAGGGTGGGAACCTCATCCAGCTCTAGCCTTAGGGGCTGTTGAGGGAGCTGGAGCAGGGCGGAATCTTGGACTGAGCGGTTGGCACTGAAAAGAGATTGGAAGTGTTCTGACCATCGGTTGAGGATGGAGATCTTGTCGCTGAGGAGGACTTTGCCGTCTGAGCTGCGCAGCGGGCTTTGGACTTGGGGTGAGGGGCCGTACACAGCCTTTAGAGCCTCGTAGAAACCCCTGAAGTCGCCAATGTCCGCGCTGAGCTGGGCTCGTTTGGCGAGGCTAGTCCACCACTCATTTTGGATCTCCTGGAGTTTGCGCTGAAGATGGCTGCATGCGCGACGGAAGGCTTGTTTCTTCTCTGGACAGGACGGCTTTGTAAGGTGAGCCTGGTGGGCAGCTCGCTTCTTTGCCAGCAGCTCCTGGATTTCCTGGCTGTTTTCGTCAAACCAGTCCTTGTTTTTCCTGGAGGAGAAGCCCAGTACCTCTTCAGTGGATTGCAGTATGGTAGTCTTCAACTGATCCCAGAGGGTTTCAGGGGACGGGTCCGTGAGGCGGGTTGCAACGTCGAGCTTTGCTTTGAGGTTTGCCTGGAAGTTTCCTCTCGCTTCGTCTGACTGCAGGTTTCCAACATTGAACCTCTTTCTGGGGGCTTTATTGTTCCTGGGCTTTGGCTTGAAGTGAAGGTTGAGCTTGCAGCGAACCAGCCGGTGGTCAGTGTGGCATTCCGCGCTAGGCATGACCCTGGTGTGGAGCACATCTTGTTTGTCACTTTCTCGCACCAGGATGTAGTCCAGGAGGTGCCAGTGTTTGGATCGGGGATGCATCCAGGTGGTCTTAAGGCTGTCCCTCTGCTGAAAAAGGGTGTTTGTAATGACAAGTCGCTGTTCTGCGCAGAGCTCCAACAGGAGGCGCCCATTGTCGTTGCACTTGCCGACACCATGCTTGCCCAGGATTCCTGGCCAGGTTTCTGAGTCTTTGCCGACACGAGCGTTGAAGTCGCCCAGGATGACAACCTTGTCGGCTGTAGGGGTACGTTGGATGAGGTTGCGCAGGTCGGTGTAGAACTTGTTCTTTTCTGCTGGTTCCGCCTGAAGGGTTGGAGCATAGACACTGATGAGGGTGATGTGACGCTTGTTTTGAAGTGGGAGTCGCATGGACATTATTCGGTCCGAGAGGCCTGTCGGAAGGTTTTCGAGTTTGGAGGCAATGAAGCTCTTGACCATGAAGCCTACACCAGATAGGCGTCGTTCATCCGAAGGCTTGCCAGACCAGTAGAGTGTGTAGCCCGCGCCGCATTCTTGGAGGCTGCCTACATCTGCCAGGCGGACTTCACTGAGAGCGGCTATGTCGATGTCAAGTCTGAGGAGTTCATGTGCAATGAGGGCAGACCGACGTTCAGGTCGGTGGCTGTCAGCCTTGTCTAGCATGGTTCTGATGTTCCAGCATGCTAGCTTGAGTTTGTGAGCATCTTTTGAGGGGGAGGACGTGGAGGGGGAGGACGTGGACCTGTCCTCGGGCCTGCGCAAAGGAGCTTTTAGGTGGAGTGCAGTGCGCGCAGTACTGGCCCCACCCTTTACACCCATGGTTCGTGTGCCGTGGCCAAGCAAGCTGGGACGTGGCAGCGAGGTCCTTGGGTCGTAGGTTTTATATCGGAGTGGCCTTCTCCTATGCAGGTTTCTTACCCGGGCTGGAGGGGCCTGCCTCCCCTCCTAGGTCGGTCCATACTGCCCGGACCGGGGCCGAGGCCGCTGCAGTTCACCCTGTGCCTGGATTGGGGCCGCCGCCTCCCACTCTCTGCCCGGATCGGGGCCTCCGCCTGCCTCACTCGACCGAGGCCGGGGCCGCCGTCTCCCCCTTGCTCCTGCCCGTATCGGGACCGCCGCCGTCTACCCTTCGCCCGGACCGGGGCCGGTGCTGCTCTCCCTGTGCCTGGACTGGGGCCGCCGCCTCCAACTCTCCAACTAACACCTTTTCTTAATACATAAGTATTAAGTATTAAGTATTCAGCCTTTCTAGTCTTTGCCAAAAAACCCATTCCACTGGTCCCACAGACCTGCACCCAGCTCATAACCCTCCAGACCTTTCCCATCCATGGATCTATCCAATTTATTTTTGAAACTTAAGAGGGTGCCTGCATTTACCATGGCAGATGGGCAGCTCGTTCCAAACCCCAACCCCTCTCTGAGTGAAGAAGTTCTCCCTAAACCTTACCCCTTTCACTCTAAAGCCATGTCCTCTCTATTGATCCCTCCCAATCGAAGTGAAAAGAGCCGACTCACATTAAATTGTCTACCCCCCCCCCAATAATTTTAAACACCTCGATCAAATCTCCCCTCATTCTTCTACACTCCGGGGAATAAAGTCCCAACCTACTCAGTTTCTGAAATCCGGGCAACATCCTAATAAATCTTCTCTGCACTCTTTCTAACATTGATATCTTTCCTGTAGTTTGGTGACCAAAATTGCACACATTTCTCCAAATTTGGCCTCACCAATGTTTTATACAATTTTACCATAACGTCCCAACTCCTGGACTCCTGATTTCTGAAGGCCAATGTGCCAAAAACTCTCTTTACGACCTTGTCCACCTGTGATGCCACTTTCAGGGAATTACGTCTCTGTATTCCCAGATCCCTCTGTCCTACCTTAGTTTGTCCTTCCAAAATGCAACACTTCACACTTCCACATCTTTCCTGTAATGAGGTGACTACATATACTCTGAGTGGGGTCTCACCAGAGATTTGTAGAGTTGCAACGTGACCTCTCGACTCCTGAATTAAACCCCCCAACTAATGAAGCCCAGCATCCCACAGGCCTTCTTAACCATCCTATCAACCTGCATGTCAACCTTGAGGGATGTATGGATTTGACCTCTGCAGCAATTGTACCCCACCGCAATGAAGCCAGCCAGGGCGCTCCCGATAGAGCTCCTGCAGAAGGTTGATGTGACGGTGGCCGCTTGGGCCTTCTCAGGAAGTGCAGTCGCTGTTGCACCTTCCTGAACAGTGAGGAGATGTTGAGTCCACGATAGGTCACTAGTGAACTCCAAGGAACTTGGTGCTCTCCCCTCTCTCCACTGCAGAGTGGTTGACGTGTAGAGGAGAATGCTTGGGTGGGTAGATGTTCTAGTTGTCTTAAATCGAATCTACTGCTGCATGTTTTCAAGATTCAAGATCCTTTTATTGTCATGTAACAAGGCGGTGTAATATTACATGAAACGGTGCCTTAGCCTGCCGTAAGGCAGATAGATTCACCATCAGCAGAAATTTCCCGGCGCCCGTTACGGTCAGACAAAGAGAGCATGGTCGGCGTAGTGGTTAGCACCTTTACGGTGCCAACGACCGGGACCGGGGTTCAAATCCCTGCGCTGTCTGTGAGGAGATAGTACGTTTGCCTCCCCCCCCACCCCCGCCGTGTGCGTTGGTTTTCCCCAGGTTTGAAACATACTGGGCGGGATGTAGGTTAATGGGGTGTAAATTGGGCGGCACAGACTCGTGGGGCCAAAATGGCCTGTTACTGCACTGTAGGTCTAAATTTTTAAAAATTTAAATTTAAGAGAGTTTCCCCAGAAGTCACCGAACATCCACTGATTTTTTTTTACTTTATACACAGACAGCTGTGGGGGCTGGAATGTCTCGCCTGGGGTGGTGGTGGAGGCTGGGACATTTAAGAGACTCTTAGACGGGCCCATGGGTGATGGGGCAGGGAGGGGCTAGTGTTTGTTTAAGAAATATATGGGACAGCACAACATCAAGGGCCGAAGGGCCTATACTGTGCCCTCGTGATCTATATCACCCCCAGCCTCCTACCTCACCCAACCCACTAATATACTTCCATGTAATGTAATTCATTGCCTTTGCTCTCATTCGTTTGGCTTTCAGAACATAGAGCCCTACAAATTTAAGCCAACCAGACGGCATTAACATGGACGTCTCCGGTCTCTGCTGGCCCACTCCCTGTCCTCCCTCCCTTCCCCATCCTCCAGGTCTCCAATCCCCCCCTCCCCCTCCATTCATAAAGCCGTCTCCCCCCCTCCCTTGGCTGATGTGCCCTCCTTCCTTTATTACCTCCTGCCTGTGGCTTCTACCCCCCGCTCCGGGTGGCCACCGACATTTTGATGAGGGGCTCAAGCCCGAAACGTCAGTCATGTACCTTTGCTGCATAGAGTCTGTGGTTTTAAGACGTTATATTGTGGTAAAAATTGGTAGAATGGTTTAGAGCTGATGTCGGGGGTGGGGGAGGGGAGGGGGCGGCAGAGAGAGCGAGTTTAGCAAGGACCACTGATGCAGATGACTCGCTGAGAATGAAGCAAGTCTTCGGGGAGTCTAAGCTGCAGTGTGTCTCACTGCAAAACTCATCCGCTTGCTGGACAAATTGATAATGGCAAAATTATATCATTGTGAAAGCCTTTATCCTGATTGAGTCAGCCCACCCAACCCCCCCACCCCTCAAATACTTTGAGCGCAGGGTTCGAATCCCTGCACCGCCTGCACGTTCTCTCCCCCACCTGCGTCTTCTCTGGTTTCCTCCTGCCATTTCGAAAGGTGCCAGGGCAGCAGTGGGGGTGTGGGGTGGGTTAATGGGGTGTGATTGGGCAGTCTGGGCTCATGGGCCAGAAGGGCCTGTTACTGTGCTGGGGTCTAAAGCAGTACCTCACTATCACTCATTTTTAACAGTGGTGTTTGAAAGCAATGAATTTCAAGACATGCTCCACGACAATGCAGGTAGTCCTTAGGTCCAAACGATTAGTCATAACCCAGATTAGTCGTAGGAGTCGGATTCACGTGTCTTAAACATTAAAACGTTACAGGCCCTTCGACCCGCCAAGTTGAGCCAGACCGTATAAAAGAGATAAACATTCCCATAACCCTCTACTTTCCATCCGTCCATGGTCTAATAGTCTTTTTAAGGCCCCTAATGTTCCAGCCTCCACCAACCCTCCTGGCGAGGGATTCTAGGCCCCCACAACTCTCTGTGTAAACACCTTCCCCCTGACATCTCCTTAATATTCTAGTGGTTGTTATTCCCACTCTGGCTGTCCAACCTATCAGAATCTTGTCGACCTCCGTCAAGTCCCTCTCATCCTTCTACACTCCAAACTCCCAGCTTTGCCAACCTTGCCTCATAAAGTCAGGCCTTCCAATCCAGGTCCATCTCCTCCCCACAGCCTCCACATCCTTCCTGTAATGAGGCGACCAGAACTGGACAGAATCCTCCAAATGGGATCTCACCAGAGACTTCTGAAGCTGCAACGTGACCTCTCGACTCTTATACACAACCCTCTGTTAATGAAGCCCAGAATCCCATAGGCTTTTGTAACTATCCTATCTACCTTGAGGGATGTTCAGACACGAACCCCAAGATCCCTCTGTTCATCCACGCTCTTAATTAACTGACTGTTAACCCTGTCCTCAGCTTTTTGATTTGTCCGGTCAAAATGCATCAGCTCACACTTGCCTGGATTGAACGCCATTTGCCATTTTTCTGCCCATCCTGTCTCTGTCCTCCTGCAACTTCTGACCACCTTCAGCTTCATCTACAATTCCTCCAATCTTCGTGTCATCCGCCAACCCACTCACCCAACCTTCATCCAGATCATTTATAAAAATCACGGGAACTGAACCCTGTGGCTCTCCACTGGCCTCCATGCAGAGAACCTCCCTTCCTCCACTACTCTCTGACGTCTTCCTGCAAGCCAATATTTTATCCAGTCAGCCAAGGTTCCACTGATCCCCTGCCTCCTGACCTTCCGGATGAGTCTCTTGTGGGGGACCTTATCCAACGCCTTACTGAAATCCATATGGGTATCACCCAAATTCAAAAAGAATTTTCAACAAATGAACCTTTAATGAAGAATCTCAGCATTTTCATTAAAAATTTGGTCGCAGGTGTGCATAGGTCATATGTTGAGGCCCATTCAGCCCTTCGAGTCTGTGCTGGATTGCCCTTCTGCCTCGTCCCACTGACCTGTACCCAGTCCATAGTTGCGCTATTAATTAGACCAGGCAGGCCTGATTAATATGCTTTAATTAGTATAAACACAGGCAGATCCCACATGCTGTTGGCCCGATACCAAGGTAGTACTGAGGGAGGGAATGAATACCGTCTTCATTAGGAGTCCTGGAGGGGGAGGAGTTAACAGTATGGGGGGGGGGTGAGCCAACCAGTACAATGACTGTGATTCAGTTTCCCACCACATCCATTACCCTCTGTTCCCCTCCCATCCATGTACCCGTCCAGATTCTTCTTAAATGCTAAAAATCAAGCTGGTATTCATCACTTCAGCTCATTCCGCACTCCCTCACTGAAAGTATTTAAACAGGAAATGGATAAGTATCTCACTAGTAATGGTATGGGGGAAAGGCTGGTAATTGAAACTAGGGGTGAGTTTAGTTTAGCTTAGTGCATAGCCATGGAACAGACCCGATGGACCTAGTGGCCTGCTTCTGTTCCTTTATCTTGTGTGATCTTGTGATCAGCATCATTTTCATCATCATCATCATTATCATCATTGTCATTATTATTGTCGTTATCACCATCATTGTCACCATGATCACCATCATGATCACCATCATTGTCATCATCATCACCATCTATTGTCATCATCATTGTCATCATGATCATCATAATTATCATCATGATCATCATAATTATCATCATGATCACCATCATTGTCATCATGATCACCATCATTGTCATCATGATCACCATCATTATCATCATGATCACCATCATTGTCATCACGATCACCATCATGATCACCATCATTGTCATCATCATCACCATCTATTGTCATCATCATCATTGTCATCATGATCATCATCATTGTCATCATCATTGTCATCATGATCATCATCATTATCATCATGATCACCATCATTGTCATCATGATCATCATCATTATCATCATGATCACCATCATTGTCATCATGATCATCATCATTATCATCATGATCACCATCATTGTCATCATGATCACCATCATTATCATCATCATTGTCATCATGATCATCATTATTGTCATCATGATCACCATCATTATCACCATCATTGTCATCATGATCATCATCATTGTCATCATGATCACCATCATTATCACCATCATTGTCATCATGATCATTGTCATCATGATCACCATCATTGTCACCATCATTGTCATCATGATCACCATCATGATCACCATCATTGTCATCATGATCACATCATTATCACCATCATTGTCATCATGATCACCACCATTGTCATCATGATCACCATCATGATCACCATCATTGTCATCATGATCACTGTCATTATCACCATCATTGTCATCATAATCACCATCATGATCATCATCATTGTCATCATGATCACCATCATTATCACCATCATTGTCATCATGATCATCATCATTGTCATCATGATCATCATCATTATCATCATGATCATCATCATTACCATCATGATCACCATCATTGTCAGAGAGAGAGAGAGAGAGAGAGAGAGAGAGAGAGAGAAGAGTACCACATGTCGCAAGCACGGGAACAGACTTGATATCAAAAAGTACTGATTCGAATGCTGAGAACAAGCTCAAAGAGGCGACAGGGATAGGTACTGGAAGTATCACCACAGAGCTTCTGCCTCTGCTGCCCCTCCTGGCCTCACCTGCCAAGGATCGGCTTGTATGGCCATTCCAGGGCGGACATCCCAAACCCCACAAACTGACTGGAAAGGACCACTGTGGTCGTTTAACTAAACTCACTGCCATCGCAGTTAAGACCAGCCCCCTTACATGCCTTCTGATGCACGGTTTTTAAAAACACCCACGCTCCCAATGGCCTTCGCAGCGCTCAGCCCGGAAATAATGTCATTTCTGATGACCGGCACTTCAGGGTTTCCCGTTCTGGCCGACTCAGACCTCCAGGAGGGCCTCTATATCATCACCATCCCACAGGATGGGTAGTCAGAAGGAAGGGTCAGTGGAACAGGGCAAAAATTAAATGGTTCAGCACAGACTAGAAGGACCAAAGGGACCTGTTTCTCTGCTGTAATGTCCTGTGGTTTCACGGTTGTTTTTCCTGCGGGTGAGGCAGAATTAACTCTTGTTGTTGGTAGATTTGATTTATTGTCATGGTAATAAAACTCTGTCCTATCATATGAAACCTCTTTTTTCCTGCTGCAAGGTAGTCAGATTCGCCACCAGCAGGAATTGCCTGAGCGCCTCCTACAGTCGGAGAGAGAGGAACAACCCCCCCCCCCCCCCCCCAGCCCCACAAGTGTCCATGGATTCACCTCCCGCAGCCGCACAGAGCCACCAGCTCCAGATCCCAACCTCCGACACGGATCAGGAAGCCCTTCGGCGCCCTCTCGCCCGTCCCAGTACCTGGCGCCCCTTCCGGCCAGTCTCGAGCTGCCCCACCTGGCAGCCTCGACGGTGGAGGGGGTGGGGGGGCTTTGCCGGTGACATCCTGGGGCCGCGTCCGCCGCCCTTTTTTTAAAAGCAGGGCTCAGGAAGGCGTTGGCGGCCCCGTAACCAGACCGTGGTCGGGGGGTGGGGGGGGGGGGCCTTCTGATGAAAGCTCATATTGGCAGACAATACTGGCTGCTCGGAGATTTGGCCACCACACTAGGGAACACGTTCTGCCACAATTAAAACGTTTCACCCCTGACAGTAATATCCCATTATCCATCAGTAAATGGCATTGTAATTTGTACATTGAAATGTAATCCTGCCGTAACCAGGGGCAACATGTGGATCAGTGAAGGAAGTCCCATCCTCCTCCACCCTGAAGCACCTTCATTAATGGTTTCCTTGCTTGTCCTAATCCTGCTGCAATGTAAATCTGTGTCCTTCCTGAGGCTGAGTTCTTAAATACTTCCCGGAAGGGGGGGGAGGAGTGGGGGGTGAAATCTCTCCTTCACTCAGGCAGTCAAGCAATTAGCAAACAAGCATGGAGTTAAAAAAAAACCTCCCATTGATCTGCCTTGAAGCCTTGAAACACCCATTTAGATCGAGGCATCTCGCAGACTCCTCACCTGCCACTGGAGTTCCACAGCAGCCGCTGATTTTGACCCAGGGCGGAAGCGCAATGACTGTACCCCATTTCTTTGATCAGGGGGCAGATCTGCCGCCTCCATTCTAATCCTGAGCTGATCCATGCACCCCTTGTCCCCATCCTGGCTTTCTCCCCGTGATCGTCAAGTCCACCGTGAGGCCCCACACCTGCCAGCCTCCGGCTGAATGCCTTCCCCCGTGCCTCTGTTCTACATTGACCCTGAAGTTGGGCCCTCTTGTCCTGGACTCCCCCACTGTGGGGGTGGGGGGGGTTGAGGGGGAGAGGAAACACCCTTTGACACATCTACTCTTCCCCCCCCCACCCCCACCATCCTTCTGCACTTCCAACGAGTACAGTCTGATCGTTCCTTGTATGCTAACCCTTTCATTTATAATTTTTCACAATAAAAAGGAACATAAGCAGGCCATTCGGCCAATCGAGTCCGTCCCTGAGCTAAACTGTTCTCGCATCGAGTTCCAAGTTGTCCCCACGACCCCCTCTGACTCATTAGATAGCCATCAATCTCCCCTTTAAACTCCCCCAATGGTCCAGCCTCCATGTGGCAGCGAGCTCCACAAATCCACCGTCCTCTGGATAAAGAAATTTCTCCCCATCTCTGTCGTAATTTGGTACATTAATTCTCTGCGATTCACCCAACAGGGGAAACGTCTTATTCACATCAACTCTGTCCAATCCATTCATTATTCGAAATGTTTCTATGAGGCAGCCTTGGAATAGTTCTTAAAGTGGGGAAGTTGTAAACCTCTCAATTCCAAGTCAATTTTCCCAAAGAAACCCTCGCCATTTTCCCTTTCTAACACTCATATTCAAGTCCTTGAAAAATTTTTGTGGAATTGTTTGACAGACAGGAAGCAAAGAGCAGGAATAAATGGGCAGGATGCAGGGTGACCTGGACAAGTTCAGTGAGTCGGCCAAGGCATGGCAGATGAAATGTGGATAAATGTGAGGTTGTCCACTTTGGAGACAAGAAAGGGAGAGAAGATTATTACCTAAATGGTGTCCGATTAGAACAAGGGGAGAGGCGATGTGACCTGGGTGTCGCTGTGCACCAGTCGTTGAAAGTGGACATGCAGGTACAGCAGGCAGTGGGGAAAGCGAATGGTATGTTGGCATTCATAACAAGAGGATTTGAGTACAGGAGCAGAGAGGATCTACTGCAGCTGTACAGGGCCCTGGTGAGACCACACTTGGAACATTGTGTACAGTTCTGGTCTCCTCATCTTTGCCATAGAGAGAATGCAGAGAAGAAGGTTCAGTAGATTGATACCAGGGATGGCAGGACTTGCATAAGACGAAAGGCTGGATCAACTAGGCTTATACTCGCTGGAATTTAGAAGATTGAGGGGGGATCTTATAGAAACATAAAGCTTGATGCAGGAAGGTTGTTCCTGATATTGGGGAGAACCAGAACCAGGGGTCACAGTTGAAGGATAAGGGGGAAGTCTTCTCAGAGTGAGATGAAAAAAAATTTCTCTCAGAGAGTGGTGAACCTGTGGAATCTTTGCCGCAGTTGAAGCCGGTTCCTTATCTATATTGATTTGGCCAGTTACATTTGGCCCTTGTGGTGAAGGGGATTGGTGGGGGGGGGGGTTTATCGGGAGAAGGCAGGTACTGGGGCCTGATCAGCCCTGATCAAAATGAATGAAGGGGTAGGCTTGAAGGGCCAAATGGCTTGCTCCTACACCTATGTTTCACAACCGTGATCCTAGGTGGGTCAGGTGCGGCTGCCAAACTTTTTGTAAGGTGCCTTAAGTTATACGTGATTTTTATCCGGGGGGGGGGGGTGTGTGGAACACGGCCTGCATTTCCTTACTCAGTTGGACTTCCAGGTAACTGCTATGCACCTCCTGGCCACCGCCAATGCGATCATTATGAATTGAATTTGGAATTTGGACAGCTTCATTGTGAGCCTTATGTCCATTATGTTACCCAACAGGAAGAGCTCTGGGTCCTGTGGGAATCCCTCACTGATCATTTTCCCCAGGACTTGGCCTAGTTCCACCCAGAAGGGCCTCACCTTGGTACCTGTCGCATCTAACCTGGTATCAGTCTTCTCTGAACCCTCTTCAACGTCTTTTCCCAAATACGGCGCCCCAGAACTGTACCCAACTGTTCCGTGAGGCCTCCCCAGTGCCTTATAGAGTCTCAATGCCCCATCCCTGCTGTTGGCTGAGAAATGGACACCGACATTTCCTCCGCTGACCCGATCTTCAGGGGATTGTGCGCAAGGACTACCAAGCCTTGTGAATTTTGAATTTTCTCCCCCTCTAGGTAATAAATGCCTGCCCATTTCTTCTGCCCCGACCGCACGCTTTCCAACACCGCATTCCACCTGCCACCTCTTTCCCCGCTCTCCGAATCTCCTTGCCACCTTTCCGTATCGTCCGCTGTTTGGTGTGAAGGAGGAAATGCTGAGTGCAGAACCATAATCCCTTCGTTTGTCCCCCCATTGACAACAGGGAAGGAGCACTCCATTAGGATCAGGATTTATTCTCACCAAATTCGGTGTTTTGAAGCAGTATCACAGCGCAAACGTTCATATTATAACCATCTTATGACATGACTATAAACATAACAGGGCACAAAATATCAGGCAATGATTCAATGATCGATCAGGAGTCTGATGGCGGAGGGGTAGACGCTGTCCTTGAGCCGCTGAGTGCTTGTCTTCGGGCTTCTGGACCTTTTTCCCCCGATGAGAGCAGAGTGAAGAGGGTCTGGCCTGGGTGGTGGGGGGAGGGGGTCCTTGAGGATAGAGGCTGCTTTTTTAAGATGCTGCCTCGTGTCGATGTCCTCGACGGGGTGAAGTCTGGTGCCCGTGATGTCGCAGGCCAAGTTCGCAACCCTCTCGACCTGAGAGTTGGTGCCTCTGTACCAGGTGGTGAGGCAGCCGTCCGGAATGTCCTCTCCACGGTCCACCTCCTGAGAGTCTCACACCGAATCTCCTCAGAATCCTCACAAAGTATAGCTGCTGGCAAGCCTTCTTCATGATCACATCGACGTGAAGGGCTCAGGGTAGATCCTCGGAGTTGACCCCCCCAGGAATTGGAAGTCCTTGACCTTCTCCGCGACAGAGCCCAAGATGAGGACTGGCCCATGTTCCCCTGACTCCCTCCTGACGTCCACAATCATCTCCTTGGTTTGCTGACGTTGAGCACAAGGTTGCTGTCGTTACAGTGTTCAATGAGCCGATCCGTCTCCCTCCTGCTCGCTTCCTCATTGCCGTCTGGGATTTAAAACAACAGCTGATCTAACACTTTCAACGAGCGTATGTATTTCACAAATAAAACGGTGTTAACCAATTTCTTTAGCAATATGAAAGGATAAATTTGCATCTCACCTCTAACTACACTGTCTTCACCATCCTGGGCCCGTCACCGTTCTGGGCAGTCGCTGATCCAGGCAGGCACCGTCCTGGTCAGTCACCATCCCAGATAGTTACCAATCTGGCTGTCACCGTCTCGGGCAGTCACCACCATGGGCTGTCACCGACCTGGCCAGTCACCGACCTGGTCAGTCACCATCCCAGGCAATTACCAACCTTGTGATCACTGTCCTGGCCAGTCACCATCTCAGGCAGTTACTGTCCCTGGCCATCACTGTCCCAAGCAGTCCCAAGCTGTCTCCTTCCCCGAGCAGTCACAAGTCCTGGGCGATCACCATCGCTTCGTCATGTCCGCGTTAAGACCACGGTTTTTACTCTCGCTCTGAGAGAGAGAGTCAAGGGTCTCTAGTCAGTGAGACAGCTACTGCAGGCACATGCACTCAGCAATGAGGTTCCTCTGGGATTCAATCCAGTGCAGAATTGGCAGGACTAATTCAAAGAGGGTCAGGATTGGAGGGAGAGAACTGGTGGTAGCGAAATCAAAGAGCGCAGGATTCATGGTGGTAATGTTGTCCTGTTGGTCTGGATCTGCACACACTGTATTAGGCCCAGATTCCACCAGTGCACACATACGGTGAACGCCATCTAATTGTAGTCATGTTGCAAGGATCCAGCTTCGCATCACTCGACAGAATTAGGTTTCCAGGAGAGTGGGCGAAGGATGTTGTCTACGTGGACTTTAGTGAGGCCTTTCACAAGGCCCCTCATGGGAGGTTAGTCAGGAAGGTTCAGACGCTCAGTGTTCATGTGAGGTAGTGAACTGGATTTGACCATGGCTGGACGGGACAAGCCAGAGAGTAGTGGCGGACGATTGCTTCTCAGACTGGAGGCCTGTGACTAGGCGTGTGCCTCAGGGATCGGCACAGGGACCAGTGTTGTTGGTCAGGATTTTGCGCACCCTCTTCAGACAGCAATCCCCATAGATCTCGTCGATGGGGATGAGAGAGAGATTCCAGCGATCCTCTCTGTCTCCTGTGGATTGACCTGTGAACCATTTCTCTGCAGCAATCGTGCCGCACCCTGATGCAGCCGGTAGAATAATTGCTGGATATCAGGTGTTTTGCTGTATAACCATTACAGCACAGAAAGAGGCCAACTTGGCCCTTCAAGTCCACGCCAAACACTGTCTCCCAACCAGTCCCATTGACCTTCCAGATCTCTCTCGTCCATAGGCCTATCTAACACCCACCTCTCTCTGTGTGCAGAAACTAGAAGACCTAGAACTATAGAACATTATAGCACAGAAACAGGCCCTTTGGTCCTTCTGGTCAGAAGGGCCAGACTAGTATTCTGCCTAGTCCCCCTGACTTGCACCCAGTCCATACACTTCCCATCCATGGGCCTGTCCAAATTCTTCTGAGATATTAGAACTGAGCCCATATTCACCTCAACTCGTTTCACACTCCCACCACCCTCTGTGTGAAGAGGTTCCCCCTAAACGTTTCCACTTTCACCCTTAACCCATGTCCTCTGGTTTGGATCTCACCAACCCTTGATGGAAAAATCTGACCTACATTTACTCTGTCTACCCCCCTCATAATTTTAAACACCTCAATCAAATCTCCCCTCATTCTTCTATGCTCCAGGGAATAAAGTCTGAACCTGTTTCCCTGTAACTCAGTCCCTGAAGTCCGGGCAACATCCCAGTAAATCTTCTCTGCCCTCTTTCTATCTTATTGATATCTTTCCTGTTGTTCAGTGACCAAAACTGCAAATTTCCAAATTTTCCAAATTTGGCCTCACCAATGTCTTGTACAACTTTACCATCACATCCCAACTTCTGGACTCGATACTTTGATTTATGAAGGCCAATTTGCCAAAAGTTTTCTTTAAGAACCTATCCTCCTGTGACTCCACTTTCAGGGAATTATGTCTCTGTATTCCCAGATCCCTCTGTTCTACCGCACTCCTCAGTGCCCGACCATTCATCGTGTACGTCCTTTCCTGGTGGTTCTAACACTTCGAATTCCTTGGTGTCAACATCTCCAAGGATCTGCCCTGGACCCTCCACGTCAAAGCCATCACAAAGAAGGCTCGCTGGCGGCTGTACTTTGTGAGGTGTCTGAGGATATTCGGTTGGTTGTAAAGGTCCACAGGTGGACCCGCGGGGAGGGTTCTAGCCGGTTGCCTCACCGCCTGGTACAGAGGTGCCAACATACAGGTCAAGAAGGTTGTTCACTCGGCCTGCGACCTCCTGGACACCCGACTTCACTCTGCCAAGGACATCGACACAAGGCGGCATCTTAATAAAGCAGCTATCCTCAAAGATCCCCCCAGGCCATCACTCCACTCCCATCTGGGAAAAGGTCCAGGAGCCTGAAGACGAGAGCTCAGCGGCACAAGGATGGCTTCTTTCCCTCTGCTGTCAGATTCCTGAACCACAGGCACAGCCTGACTTCTGATGAACTATTATTTTTACAGTCATGTTGTAAGATGGTTATAATATGAAGATTTGCCCTGTGAGGCTGCCGTTAAACCCTGAATTTTGTGACGATAAATCCTGATTCTGACTTTCCCTTCCAGAAGAAATATAAAATATTTCTCCAGAAGAAGATGAATTGCATTTGCGTGACGGAATGATCTTGTTATTCTGAGGCTGTTCCTGCTTCTACCCTGTTGTAAATATGCATTGTTGATCGTTGTGCACTCACTGTATTGATTGTGCAACCAGCCTGTGTTTATACTGTGTCCTGCCTCCTCCCTTCCAGGCAGCGGAAGCCTCCTGAGCATTACATCATTCCAGCGTTCACATGTTTGCACTCGGTTTGCCTGACTGCCTTGTGGACATGGGGTGGGGGCGGGACGGGTGCGGTGGATCTGGGGGGGAGGGCACACCAGCAAACAATGGGAGGGAGTGGGGACGGCTCTGTGAGCAGTGAGGGAAGGGGAGGGGGAGAGCTGTAGAGTGGGGAAGGGGAGTGGGCTGGCATCTTCTCCTTCTGGGGAGATTTCGGAGTGTGGATGTGGAGAAGGCTTTTGATCGGGTAGAATCACGATCGCTGCTGTTCCCTCCCCTCCTTTCTCCACCTATCACCTCTTGACTTGGCCCCCCCATTCTTTTATTCAAACACCTGCCGACACTTTTCCATACCTCAAGCCCGAAACGTCGGTTCTGTATTTTTACCTTTGGTGTCTGTTTGACCTGCTGAGTTTCTCCAGCATTGTGTTTTTAATTCAACCACAGGGTCTACAGATTTTCATCATTTACTTTCAGCGATTACAGTTTACACCTTCCCCCTCTCACCATCACTCTGGTCCCCAAACAGCCCTCCTGAGCGAAGCAACACTCTGCAGAGATTGTCCACTGCACCCGGGGCTCCCATTGTGGTCTCCTCTACGTCAGAAGGTCTGGGAGCTCACTTCGCCAAGCCCCTTGGCTCAGTCTGCCCACTTTGATTCCCTTGTCCGCCCCCAGGTCTCATGCACAGACAGACCACAAACTGGAAGAAGAGCACCTCACCTTCCGACTAGGCACCCCTCCAACCAGGCGGCATTAATGTCGACCTCTCTGGTTTGCAGTAGTCCTGCCCTCTGTCTCTCTTGTTCCTCTCTCCGCCTGTCTCCATCCTCCGGCTCGGCATTCAAGATCAGAATCAGAATTTATGGACACGATCGAGTCGCGAAATTCAGTGATTTTGCATCAGCCTCACAGCGCAAACACTCATATCATAACCATCTTACAATGTTACTGTAAAAAATAACAGTGCATGAAAAGTGAGGCAGGATCTGGGGTTCATTGATCATTCAGGAATCTAATGGTGGAGGGGAAGAAGTCGTCCTTGTGCCACCAAGTGCTCATCTTCAGATTCCTGGACCTTTCGCCCAATGGGAGCAGAGTGAAGAGGACCTGGCCTGAGGGGTGGGGAGGGATCTTTGAGGATAGAGGCTGCTTTTTAAGATGCCGCCTCGTGTCAATGTCCTCGATGGAGTGAAGTCTGGTGCCTGTGATGTCACAGGCCGAGTTAACAACCCTCTGGGGTTTATTCTTGTCCTGAGAGTTGGCACCTCCGTACCAGGCAGGGATGCAACTGGCCAGAACATTCTCCACGGTCCACCTGTAGAAAGTCTCACACCAAATCTTCTCCTCACAAAGTATAGCTGCTGGCTATATCGATATGGACAGATCCTCAGAAATGTTGACGCCCCAGGAATTTGAAGTCCTTAACCCTCTCCACTGCTGAGCCCTTGATGAGTACTGGGTCGCATTCTCCTGACTCCCTCCTGAAGTCCACAATTATCTCCTTGGTCTGCTGACATTGAGCGCAAGGTTGTTGCCGTGACTCAACGAGCCGATCCATCTCGCTCCTGCACGCTCCCTTGCTGCCATCTGTGATTCTGCCGACCACCGTGGGGTCACCTGCAAATTTGTGGACGGAATTATGTCTGGCTGTCCAGTTGTGTGTGTAGAGCGGTGGGCGAAGCCCGCACCCTCGAGGTGCACCTATGTAGGTGATCAGTGAGGAGGAGACGTTATTTCAAATTTGTACTGACTGTGGTCTCCGATGAGGAAGTCGACGATCCAGTTGCAGAGGCCCAGAGTTTGTAGCTTTGTCGACCAGTATGGAGGGAATAACAATTTTGAAGGCCGAGCTGCAGTTGACGTATGAGTTGCTGTTGTCAAGGGAACCCAGAGCAGAGCGGAGGGCCAGCGACATTGCCTCTGCTGCAGAGCGATCACGATGATTGGCGAGATCCTCACGGAGCTACCTTCCTTCCCCCAATCAATTCTTGGCTCTTCTCCCCCACCCACGGCCTCTCGGCCTGTATTCCTCCCTCCCCCACGACCCTTATTCTCTCCTCCCCCCCACCTTTTTGGCTCATACCTCGATGAAGGGCCCAGGCCTGAGCCTCTTGCATACCGTTGAGGAGCCGGGGTCGAATTCGGTGCTGTCTGCTTGTACGTTCTTCCCCCTCAAAATCGTACAGCGGTTGTACAAAAAACATAGAGGGTTATGGGGTAGGGAGGGTTTTGGTATTTTAAAAGTTTTTTTAAGTGTTTTTTAATATACGGATCAGCATCACATCGAGTGTCGAAAGGCCTGTGCTGTGCTATAGTGTTCTTTGTTGTTGGTTAATTTGGGTATTGTGGCTGGAAGGTGTATGTCTAAATTAAATTGAACTTCTATGCACATTGAGGGACATAGAACCCAAATCATTCCAGCACAGTCCAGGCTGTTTAGCCTTCGAGGTGGTGGCGACCCATATATTCCTTAAACAAACAGTGACCCCTCCCTACCCAGTAACCTATTTTTCTTCCATCTGTGAGTCCGTCCAAGAGTCTCTTAAATGCCCCAGTCTCCACTGCCACCCCGTGGTGAGGCATTCCAGGCCCTGTGTAAAAAACTTCCCTCCCTTCACCTTGTACAGATGTCCTCTGGTGTCTGGGAAACGGGTGCTGGCCGTCCACCCTATCTCTGCCTCTCAGAATCTTGTTGACCTCGATCAAATCTCCTCTCATCCTTCTACACACCAAAGCTCTGCTAACCTTGCCTCATGAGACTTGTTTCTCAATCCAGGCAACATCCTGGTCAATCTCCTCTGCCCCCTCTCCAGAACTTCCACTTCCTTCCTGTAATGAGGTGACCAGAACTGAACACAATCCTCCAAGTGGGCTCTCACCAGAGATTTGTAGAGTTACCACATGATCTCTCGACTCCTGAACTCAATCCCCCCGACTAATGATGCCCTGCATCCCATAGACCTGCGTGGTGACCTTGAGGTACCCAAGGTCCTTGTTGTTTTAACTTTGTGGTAGAAAGATTTGTTTGTGTGTGTGTGTGTGTGTGTGTGTGTGTGTGTGTGTGTGTGTGTGTGTGTGTGTGTGTGTGTGTGTGTGTGTGTGTGTGTGTGTGTGTGTGTGTGTGTGTGTGTGTGTGTGTGTGACATGAATTTTGTGACATATTCATGGTAATAAATTCTGATTCTCATTCTCATTTTTCTGCACTCCAAGGCATAACGTTTCTCCTTCCCCAGTAACTCAGTTCTTGAAGTCCGGGCAACATCCTAGTAAATCTTCTCTGCCCTCTTTCTATCTTATTGATATCTTTCCTGTAGTTTGGTGACCAAAACTGCACACAATTCTCCAAATTTGGCCTCACCAATGTCTTATACAACTTTACCATTATATCCCAACTCCTGGACTCAATACCTTGATTTATGATGGTGAATGTGCCAAGCTCTCTTTCCGACCCTGTTCACCTGCGACGCCACTTTTAGGGAATTATGTCTCTGTTTTCCCAGATTCCTCTGTTCTCCCGCACTCCTCAGTGCCCGACCATTCACCGTGTACGTCCTTTCTTGGTTTGTCATTCCAAGATGCAACACCTCATCCTTCTCTGCATTAAACTCCATCGGCTGTTTTCCAGCCCATTTTCCCAGCTGGTCCAGATCCCTCTGCAAGCTGTGAAAACCTTCCTCCCTGCCCACAACGCCTCCGATCTTCGTGTAAGACGTGAAATCTGAGTTTCCCTCAGATTTATTTCAAGGTCAGAGTGAGCAGTGAGACGGGGGACTTGCGTTTCCATAGAAATGACTGCAGCTTGTGGCAAGGTTCACCCATGCAGCTTAAATGATCCTTGATCATTTTAACGCGAGGGAGGCAGGAAGCCCTCATTTGGTTTTATTCTTTATTTCTACAACTACAGCACGCGAGGACACAAAACACACACAGAGCTACAACTGGTGGTTGCCTAGTTGGTGTGGTGGTTGACCCAACGCCTTTACAGAGCCAGCGATCGAGACCAGGGTTAGGTCTACCATGAAGGCCAATTTAAAACAACCATGGAGGGACCTTGGGGTCCAAATCCATGCATCCCTCAAGGTCGCCGCGTAGGTTGATAGGATAAGAAGGTCTATGGGAGCTGGGCTTTATTAGTGGGGCGTGGGTTGAGTTCAGGAGTCGAGAGGGCATGTTGCAACTCTACAAATCTCTGGTGAGACCCCACGGAGGATTGTGTTCAGTTCTGGCCAACTCATTACAGGAAGTATGTGGACGCTGTGGAGAGGGTGAAGAGGAGATTGACCAGGATGTTGCCTGGATTGGGAAACAAGTCTCATGAGGCAAGGTTAGCCGAGCTTTGGAACATAGAAAGATGAGAGGAGACTTGTTAGAGTCGACAAGATCCTGAGAGGTGTAGATAGCGTGGACGGCCAGCGCCTGTTTCCCAGACACCAGATGATGTCTGTACAAAGTGAATGGAGGGAAGTTTGTTTTACACAGAGAGTTGTCAGGGTCTGGAATGCTTCACCAGGGGTTGGTGGTGGAGGCTGGAACATTTACGAGACTCTTAGACAGGCCCATGGATGGAAGAAAAATAAAAGTGTAATGGGGCAAGGAGGGTCTAGTACCTTTGGTAGGATTACATGGGTCAGCACAAATTCAAGGGCTGAAGGGCCTGGACTGTGCGGTAGTGTTCGATGCTCTGTGTTTATTCCCTGTAGTGCAGAAGAATGGATCAGGATCAGAAATTTGTAGTCGTGAACAAGTCATGAAATTCGTCGTCTTGCGTCAGCGTCACAGGGCGAATATTTAAATAAATCACCTTTCAACAATAAATAAAAATAGTGCAAGAAAAAGTCAAAGTTTAGGTTCACTGATCATTGGTCATGAGGGGAGATTTGATAGAGGTTTACAATTTATAAGGGGGTTCACCTTCTCACCATAACCTTCTTACACCCCGAGGTTCAGGTATGAGGGCTCTAGTCAAAGTTAATGAAGGTCGGCTTTTCCCACGAAGGGTCGGTGAGATCCAAACCAGAGGACATGGGTTAAGGTGGAAAGGGGAAAGGTCTAGGGGGAACTTCTTCACACAGAGAGTGGTGGGAGTGTGAAATGAGTTGAGGCGGTGAATGGGCTGAATTGGAAAGAGGGAATGTCAGTGTAGAGATGTCTGCCTGGGAGCAAGGAAAGGATGGAGAGACCCTGGTCTGGGTGGATGAGGGGAAAAGAATGGGGGGGGGGGTGAGGTGCTGCATTTTGGAAGGCCAAACCAGGAAAGGACGTGCATGGTGAACGGTCGGGCACTGAGGAGTGCGGCAGAATAGAGGGATCTGGGAATACAGAGACATAATTCCCTGAAAGTGACACCACAGATGGACAGGGTCGTAAAGAGAGCTTTTGGCACATTGGCCTCATAAATCAAAGGATTGAGTCCAGGAGTTGGGATGTTATGGTAAAGTTGTATAAAACATTGGTGAGGCCAAATTTGGAGAATTGTGTGCAGTTTTGGTCACTGAACTACAGGAAAGATATCAATAAGATAGAAAGAGGGCAGAGAAGATTTACTGGGACATTGCCCAGACTTCAGGAACTGAGTTACAGGGAAAGGTTAAACAGGTTCGGACTTTATTCCCTGGAGTGTAGAAGAATGAGGGTTGATTGAGGTGTTTAAAATTATGAGGGGTACAGACAGAGTAAATGTCAGCTTTTTCCACTGAGGGTCAGTGAGATACAAACCAGAGGACATGGGTTAAGGGTGAAGATTGGGACCCCAAAGGTGCTCTGAGATGAGTAAGGGATTATTTCAGGTGGGATGTGAGTGGGATGGGAAGGTTTGAGAACCACTGTTTTAATCGTCCCTCGTTGACTCATTATGTGCAGTTTCAGAACTCCAAAAGAAATGGGCCAATGACAATTTTTCTCGAGCAAAATATTTCAGTAACAATCGGGTCTAGAACAGTGATTCTCAACCTTCCCTTCCCACTCACATCCCACCTTAAGCAATCCCTTACTAATCATAGAGCAGCAATGGCAGACCGATTACTTAAGGTGGGATATGAGTGGAAAGAAAAAGTTTGAGAACCATTGGTTTAGGAGGAATTTCACTTAGAGAGCGGAACAAGCTGAGGTGGTGAATACGGATTCAATTTTAACATTGAAGAAGAGCTTGGACAGGTCCATGGACGGGTGGGCTAGGGGCTGGATGCAGGTCAGTGAGACGATGAGGCAAGGACAAAAATGGATCAGCATCGACTAGAAGGGCCGAAGGGGCCTGTTTCTGGGCTGTAGTGCTCCACGGGATCAAGGGTCGTGGGGAGAAGGCCGGGCAGTGGGGCTGAGTGGGAGAATGGATCAGCTCGGGGCAGAATCGATGGGCTGAATGCCCCAGTTCTGCTCCTACGGTCGTCGGCAGGGTTGCTGGCTGCTTGCATGCCTGCAGTTAGTCATGTGGGTGTGATCTAGAGAAAGGGAAAAACACTGCAAATCTTTCAAAGTGATCAGTGCCATTCAGGAACTTGACCCACTGGCAAAACAGTGGTCTGATTGTCTCGGCTGGCCAGTCTGGCTCGACCTTTGGAGCCATCAGTCAGTCGAAGTGAATTTTAGATCAAGGGCTCCAGGCTTTGAAGGGTTGAGGAAGAACGTGTGGGAGGGAGAAAGCTATTGATGGAATCTCTCATCGATCCCGAAGGAACTGAGCTGGTGAGAAGCCGATCAAAGAGTTTTGAGTGATTATCATTTTGTTCCACAGCCAGAGCCCTCAGCTTCGGCTCAGCCTTAATTCTGTGGCCCAGCACGACGACAACACAGTGCACGAATCTGCCCATGGTACTGCGGGAGTAGGCCGAAGGGAGTCAGCATGCAGGAGGGAGATCGGAAACTCGGCTGTGTGTTGCTGCACTTAATGCCCCCAAGCAGGAAAGGAAGTCCAGACGTGGAGGGATCGGAGGTAGAGAGGATGAAAAAATTTAAGCCCATGGGAGTCCCAGTCTTGGAGGATTGTTCCTGGACCTGATGCACTAACGGCATCATGAAGAAAGCGCACCAGCGCCACTCCTTCCTCAGGGGTTCGGTATGACCCTGGCTCATTTCTACAGAGGTGCGGCAGAAAGTGAGCTGACCGGCTGGTACAGGGGACACCATTCCCCTCCCCACCGAGCGTAAAGCCTTGCAAAAGGGAGTGGACACAGCCCAGGACATCATGGGCAAAACTCTTCCCCCCCCCCCCCACACCATCGGGAACACTGCCATCGGAGTGCAGCAGCGATCACCTCTCCTGCCCAGCACGCGGTTCAGTTCTCGCTGCTGCTGTCAGGAAAGAGGTCTAGGGGGCCACTAGACTCGCGCCGCCAGGTTCAGGAACAGCTGCTCCCCCTCCACCATCAGACTCCTCCACGACAAACTCAATCAGGGATTTGTTTATAAGGACTTGCGCACTTTCCCAATTTTTGCCCTCTCCGTATCGCACAGTCAGTTTGTTCACATTTCTTTCTCTGTTTACACGTGTGCGTCGTGCACAGATTGTTTTGCATGGCCACTTAGTGGTAGTTCTGCCGCAGCCTCAGGGAGACGAATCTCGGGGTTTTACGTGATGTGGCGCGTGTACTCTGACAATGCACCTGAAATCCGAAGGCGGATGGACTCTCGAGCTCGCTCCAGCGAGGGGGAGAGGGGATGTACACCTTGTTATTTAGTCAGGCTAATGAAATGAGAGGGGTCCTTGCTGAACAAGGAATACTTGAGCACGTAATATGTGACAATGGAACACAGTTCACATCACAAGAATTCAAAAAGCTGGCTGCTGAGGAACAGTACATCATCCCCACACTACTCCAAAGGTCATGGGTTCATTGAAGGATGACTGCAAAAAAGGCCTCAGCGTCCGTAGAAATATGGCTGACGTTTCGGGCCTGAGGCCTTTCTTCAGGGAAGAAGCAGAATGGGCCAGAAGCAGGGAACCTCAGACTCCTTCCTGGGACCTGGAGGTTTAAGGTGGGGAGGATGATGGGTCCACACTCTCCCAACGGATGATCAGCGGCTGGTGGTGCAGCTCTGCTGACCGGAGTGAGCAGGTCGGGCATGTTCACTTTCAAATCGGCTGTGGAGGAGACCTGGTACGTTTAACTGGGTTCTCTGACCTCCTCGTGAAGTAGGTCGGGGACCCGGTTGGGTTCTGACCAGGTTGGTCCGATTGGGCCCTTTAAAATTGCTCAGGCAAATGGCCCGGTTAACCCCATTTTACACGGGCCTAGGGAAAACTAACCTGGATCGAGAGGCAGCGGGGGTGGGGGGGGGCGGGAGAGGTGCAGATCGATTAAGGAGACGGGGATAAGGGGGGAAGGCAGCAGGAGAAGTCGACATGGGCGCCCGGACGCAAGACGAAAGGCCATCCCCTCCAATTTGTGGGCAGCCTCAGTCCAGCAGCACAGGAGGCCGTGTGCAGAGCAGAGGGGTTTGGCGAAGCGGTCGCCTGGCCTTGACCGGTGTAGAAGGTGGCCACAATGGGAACGCCAGATGCAGGCGTCGACTCCTCCCTGTGCAGATACTCAAGATGAGCTTATCTGGGAATGAAGCTTTGCTGTCTTCCGACCATACTGCAATATCTTGGTCGTGGGTAAAGCTGCTTTCTGGTTTTAAACAATAACCGGATCACACATGGGCTCCATGGTGACAGTCATCAAACAATTAAATTTTACATTTAGATGGTGGAAGATAACATTGATCCTGAATAAATTCAACCCCAAGGGCATAGAATATAGAATAGCCAGCTGTTGTGATCTGGCAATTTTGGATTCGGGATCAAGAGGTAAAACACAAAATTAAATTAAAAATTACATCTACCACAGTGAATTCCGGATCTCAGGAACCCCCCGCAGGAAACCTCTCTCTCCCCTCCCGTTCTATTCCAATTCTCCCCAATCTTCATTCCACTTCATCCCCACCCCCCACCCCCCCCCAGTGCTGGTCACAGGATTCCCCCCTCAACGCATGACGTTGGGAACACCCTGCTCTGAAAAATGGTGGGCGGAGGACAAGGGCGCAATCGCCAACGGGTTGCATCCTGAATCCCGCGCTGTCCACAGGGAGTTTGCACATTCTCCCCGTGACCTGCAAGGGCTCCTCCCCTCTGGGTGCTCTGCTTTCCTCCCGCCCTCCGAAAACATATGGGGGGGTGTTACTGTACAGGCCCTTCACCCCTCCGTGTTGTGCTGGCCCATATAAAAGTAATAAACCTTCCCATAACCCTCTAATTTCCTCCATCCATGGTCTTTTAAAGGCCCCTAACGTTCCAGCCTCCACCACTACCCCTGGCGAGGCATTCCAGCCCCCCACAACTCTCTGTTTCCCCCCCTGTTTCCCCCCTATACTCCCCTGCCTTAATCTTCTAGTGGTTGTTATTCCCACTCTGGCTGTCCAACCTATCAGAATCTTGTTGATCTTCATCAAGTCCCTCTCATCCTTCTACACTCCAAACTCCCAGCTTTGCAAACCTTGCCTCATAAAGACAGGCCCTCTAATCCAGGTCCATCTCCTCCCCACAGCCTCCACATCCTTCCTGTAATGAGGCGACCAGAACTGGACACAATCCTCCAAATGGGATCTCACCAGAGCTGCAATGTGACCTCTCGACTCTTATACACAACCCCCCTGTTAATGAAGCCCAGAATCCTAACTCCAAGTTCATGAACCCTAAGATCCCTCTGTTCATCCATGCCCTAACTTAACTGACCATTAATTCAGCTTTTCGATTTGTCCGGTCAAAATGCATCACCTCGCACTTGCCCGGATTAAATTCCATTTGCCATTTTTCTGCATCCTGTCTCTGTCCTCCTGCAACCTCTGACCACCTTCAGCTCCATCTACAGTCCCTACAATCTTTGCGTCATCCACCAACCCACTCACCCAACCTTCATCCAGATCATTTATAAACATCACGAAAGTTAGAAGGGGCGGGGGGAGGAGTGCGGTCCCACAGGCAGGAGAAGGGAGGGAGGGAAGGTTCACCAGCAAACAGTGGGAGGGGGGGTGCGGCTCTGTGAGTGGAGAGGGAAGGGAGTGGAGGATGGGGAAGGGAGGGAGAACAGGGAGCAGGCAGACGTCCGGTCGGAGAGTGTGTGTGTGTGTGTGTGTGTGTGTGTGTGTGTGTGTGTGTGTGTGTGTGTGTGTGTGTGTGTGTGTGTGTGTGTGTGTGTGTGTGTGTGTGTGTGTGTGTGAGTGTGTGTGTGTGAGTGTGTGAGCGTGCATGCGTGTACATGCAGCAGCCCAAAAAGACTTTGGGAAGGACGGATCCAGCTGATCCAGGGCTGAGCAGAGAGCCGGTGACATTGCGCCCGCTGCCGGGCGATGGTGACGGTGGGCGAATGGCAGCATTTCTCACCGGCCTGAAAGCCTGCCTCTGACATCTTTATCCCCTCCAGATCTCTCGATTGAAAACAGACCTCAACCTGCCACTCTCGTCACCAGCTGTTTTGTGAGGTTGTCCACGGGCAGAGGGCTGACTCTCCTCCTCTTTCAGTCCCCTCTTGACTGGCAGCATATTCTGTTTGCACAACGTTGAGTGTATACCCAGCCGAGAAAATATTGAGTGGTTTTCACGTGATCAATTTTTGGCATCTGGAAGACATCCATGACGACACGACTATTAACCAGAAACATAACCGTGGTTTCATTACTGTCTCATCCAGTATTGCAGCCGATTACAGCACCCTCCATAACGGTTGGGACAAAGACCCATTTTGCCCTTTATCTGCCCCTGTGCTACTCAGGAATAAATTTGTAATCGAACAATTCATGCATAATTAAAGTGTGCACTCAAGATTTTATTCATGGTTCATGAATTAATTTATTGTCCTATAATGAAGATGGTGTAATATTACACGGAATCTGCTTCCATCGGCCGTCATGCGGACTGATTCACTGTTGGCAGGAATTGCCTGAAGTGTCCCTTACAAAGTGAAGCAAAGGAGAGGTCCCCCAGGGCCCATGGATTCGCCCCCCCCTCCCCCAAGCGGAGTCCGGTTCGGACTGTTGGTGGCCCAAGCCCCAGCTCCGAAGCTCCGGTTCCCATGCCCTGGTGCTCCTCACCTCGAGCCGCCGGCAGCCTGTATGGTTCCGTCTCCTCTGCTTCCCCTTCTCAGGCGGAAGTGGTGGAGGGAGGGGGAGGGAGAGGGGTGAGGGCGTCTCCCCATTTTCTTCTGACGTGGAGCGCAAGGTCGTTGTGGAGACACCGTTCAGTGAGCTGATCCGTCTCTTCCCTGCCGCACGCTTCCTCACAGCCGACTGGGATTCTGCCGACGACCGTTGGATCACCGGCAAACGTAGATAGCGTTGGAATTGTGCCCGGTCGAACAGTCCAGGCTGTATAATGAGTAGAGCAGTGAGCTAAGCCCACCCCCTCAAGGTGCGCCTGTGCACATAATCAGCGAGTTTCCGATTCATACCGATTGCGGTATCCCAATGAGTAAGTCAGACCTAGAGTTTGTAGCTTGTTGACTGGACCTGAGGAAATAATGGTGTTGAAGGTCAAGCTATAGACGATGGAGAGCAGCCATGTGTGTGAATTGCTGTTTAGCAGAGGATGGGTGAGGGGGGGCAGTGGTTGGGGGAGGAAATTGCATGAATATTTCAAAGCAGCTCATAACCTAACCCTTCTGACAGTGGCCTGACTGTCTCAGCTGGTGCGTCTGGCTGATCCAGTCACCCCCCACCCCCACTCCTCACTGAGACCAGGAGCCCCACACTCCAAGGGGTGGGTGGGAAGGCCACAGATGGAATCTGTCGTGGATTGGATCTCACAAAGAGAAGTGCGTTTCGCAATGGGGCAGCATCAAAGAACGTTCTGTGGGCTTTGACCTCTCTGAATGGGTTCAGTCTCCATTCCGTGGTGGGGGGAGGGGCTGGAGAAGGTGGCAGGGTTGAGAGATGGCATGCAAAGCTCAGAATCAGGATTTATTGTCATGAACAAGTCACGAGATTTGTGGCTTTTGCGGCAACACCATGGGGCAAACGTTCTTATAAACCGCCTTACAGCAATAATAGGGCGCGGAAAAGCCGAAGGCAGTGTCTGTGGCTCGTTGATTATTCAGGAGGGGAGGAATCTGTCCTTATGTCGTTTTCAGGCTCCTGGACCTTTTCCCCGAGGGGAGCAGAGTGATGGCCGGGTAGGGGGTGGAGGTGGGGATCTTTGAAGAGAGAGGCTGCTTTTTTTAAGATGCCGCCTCATGTTGATGTCCTCGACGGAGTGATGTCAGGTTCCTGGGATTGCCCAGGCTGAGTGAACAACCCTCTTGTCCTGAGAGTTGGTGCCTCCATCCCAGGCGGTGAGGCGGCCGGCTGGAACGCTCCCCATAGGTCCACTTGTAGAGATTCACGAGAGGCTCTGGTGTCCTCAGGCACCTCTCAGAGTAGAGCCGCTGGTGGGCCTTCTTCGTGATCGTCTCGACATGGAGGCTCCAGGACAGAGCCTCGGAGATGCCAGCTCAAGGAATTTTTGACCCTCCCCACTGGTGAACCATCCTGGGAAAGAGGCGCTGGCCTTCCACCCAGTCTACACCTCTCAGAACCTTGTCGACCTCCAGCAAGTCTCCTCTCATCCTTCCATGCTCCAAAGTTCTTCTAACCTTGCCTCATAAGACACATTCTCCAATCCTGGTGAATCTCCTCTGCCCTCTCTCCACAGTTTCCACATCCTTTCTGTAATGAGGTGACCACATATATTCCAAGTGGGGTCTCATCAGAGATTTGTAGAGTTGTAACATGACCTCTCGACTCCTGAACTCAATCCCCCGAGTAATGAAGTCCAACATCCCATAGGCCTTCATAACTATCCTATCAACCTGCGCAGTGACCTTGAGGGATGTGTGGATTTGGACCCCAAGGTCCCCCGTTCTTCCACACTGTTCAGTATCCGACCATTAACCCTTCTGGTTTGTCCTTCCAAAATGCATCACCTCACACTGATCCGGATTGAACTCTATCTGCCACTTCTCTGCCCGACTCTGCATCCTGTTCACATCCTCTTGTAACCTATGACAACCCTCAGCTTCATCCACAACTCCACCAGCTGCAAACTGTATGACCTGTCCTTCCGCCTCTTCGCTCAGGTCATTTGCAAAAATCGCAAAGAGCGGGAGTGGGGAGGAGGGGTCCCAGAGCAGATCCCTGTGCAACCCAGTCACCAAACTCCAGGCAGAATGCTTTCCTTCCACTACGGCTCCCCGCTTTCTCCAGGCAAGCCAGTCCTGAATCCACGCGGCTAATTTTCCACCGATTCCTGTGACTCACGGCCTGTTGCTTGTCTTGAAAATAAACCTCGAGTGCACGTCATCTCATCCGTGGAAGAAGCACGGTGACCTTCCTCTGGAATTTTCTGCCTTGGAAGATCGAGGCCATTGTTAAATGGTAATCTTGTATCAAGTGGCATTCCACAGTGATATGGACAGAGTGGGGGGGGTTCTCATCAGCTGTCCCTGATTAATGCCCAGCTGAGTGTTGCCTATGGCAGCTGTTGTGATCTCATTATAGTTAGGCCAAGTGAAGATTTCCGTGTCAAATGAATTCGTCAGGCTGACGGATTTCAGAATTTCTTTGATTTCAGTCCCTTTAAGCCGGCCCTCACGAGTCGCACTGCCGCCTCTCGCCCCCCACTCCGCCCAAGTTCCACTACTGCCTCTCTTCCCCCCTCCCCCCCCCCGCTGCCATCTCCCTCCATCTCCCACCCAACCGGCCCCACTAGGGGAAACGGCCCCGCTTCTTGGTGCCCCTGCATTGGTCCAGCGGTTTCAGCTGCGGGGGGGGGATTATGGGTAGCGGCGACGAGCCGACCGAAAGCACTTAGAAAGTTGCAGAATAACATGGGATAGCCCGACATGAGTTGAAAGAGGGTCATGCTCGACGGGAAGGGTCCTTAAGACGTAATTACTGACAGTGAATGTAGCTTGTAGTGTTGGAACATGCCCTCTCAACTCCTAAACTCAATCCCCCTGACTAATGAAGCCCAGCATCCCATAGACCTTCTTAACTATCCTATCACCCTTCGTGGCAACCTTGAGGGATGTGTGGATTTGGACCCCAAGGTCCCCCTGTTCCTCCACCCTGTTAAGTAACCGACCATTAACCCTGTACTCAGCTTTCTGGTTTGTCCTTCCAAAATGCATCACCTCACACTGATCCAGATTGAACTCCATCTGCAACTTCTCCGCCCAGCTCCACATCTGGTCTAGATCCTGTTGCAACCTTCAGCTCCACCCACAACTCCTCCAACCTTCCTGTCATCCGCAAACTGACCAACCCATCCTTCCGCCTCTTCGTCCAAGTCATATATAAAAATCACAGAGAGCGGTGGGGGGGTGGGGGGGGGGCCGGAACAGATCCCCGCGGCACTCCCGCCAGTCACCAACCTCCAGGCAGTGACCAATGCATCAAATTATTTGTGTAGATTAGCACCCACAATCAATCAGGTAAAAATAATGTTTTCTGTCATTAAAATTTAATAATGAATTTTGGCTCACTGCACTGTGGAAGGAAGGCACGTACCTTTAGAGAGGGCACATGACCTTCTGCATCCAACTGAGAGGACGAGCTGGGCGTCTGTTGAACACTTGTTTTTATAAAACCCTGTTCTGCCTCTGTGCAAACACAGCTCATGCAAATGTTTCCGCGATGAGGGAGGACGTTTGCCCCGTGGAGCCAATGTGGGCTCTTTGCAAAGGAATTCCCTTTGCTCACATTGTCTACAGCTTCTATGTGGCCCAATGGGTCTTGTGTCAATTCAATTATGTTGTGAAAGGCTTGAATGCTGCTTTTACCACTGCAGATGGGCGCGGATTGTTTGAGTAAAATGAAACTAGCTCTCTCTCTCTCTCTCTCTCTCTCTCTCCCCCTCTCTCTGTCTCTCTCTTTTTCTTTGTCACAGTCTCTCTTTGTCTCTCTCTCTCTCTCTCTCTCTCTCTCTCTATCTCTGTTTCTTTCTATGTATCTCCCTCTATATCTCTCTCTCTCGTTCTCTCTTTTCCTCTCCCTCTCTTTCACTCTCTTTCTGCTCCTCTCTGCCTCTGACTGTCTGTCTCTGACCCCCTTCTCTAACTCACTCTCCCTCTCTCTCTGTCTGCCTCCCCCTTTTCCCCCTCTCTCATTCTCTCCCTCTATCTCTGTCTGTATGTCCATCTCTCTCTCCCTCTCTTCCTCTCTTTCTCTTTCTATCTCTGTCTGTTGCTCACAAGCCGTTTTCACGATTGCACAAAAGCGAGATGATCTGGGGGTTGGGGGCAGAGTTGCTGGAGAAAAAAACGGTCGATGGAGTTTAATGCAAGCAAGTGAAAGGACAAACCCAGAAAGGACGTACACGGTGAATGGTCGGGCACTGAGGAGTGTGGTAGAACGGAGGGATCTGGGAATACCCGGGCTCTTGGGACGGAAGGGCCTGTCACCGTGCTGTATCTGTACATTTGAAACTTACATTTAAAAGTTAATAAATTCTGATTCAATGCCAGCAAATCCTTCCTTCAATAAGGAGCGCAGGGCTGTGCCCCGGACTCCGAGGGAGGCTATATCACAAGGGCTCACTGCCCCCCAAATACGGAGCAGGCCACCGTCCGCAATGCACACGGTTGTTACTGCAGCAAACAAGGCTCATTTCAACATTACTTTCAATCAAGCGTCATCGCACAGTCAATTAATCTGATTACAGTGCCAGGCCAGCAAAATGCATCAATCTCCTGGTAAATGGTTTCCGGTGTTGCTTCAGGTCCCATTCAAGTCAACCAACGTCACAGCAGAAGCAGACGGGGCGCCATGCTGCAGTGTTCATTCTTAGTGCAGCACGGTCAGGGTGGCGGTCAGCACAACGCCTTTACGGTGCCGGCGGTCAAGACCGGGCTTCCAATCCCCACGCTGTCCGTAAATTTGTTCTCCCCGTGTCTGCGTGGGGTTTCCCCCCCGGGGAGCTACAGTTTCCTCCCACTGCTTTAAACGTTCCAGGGGTTGTAGGTTGATGGCACGGGCTCGTGGGCCTGAAGGGCCTGTTACCGTGCTGAATATCTAAAATTTCAGAATCAGAATCAGGATTTATCATCACAAAAAAGTCACAAAATTCACTGTTTTGCTGCAGCATCACGGAGCAAGTATTTGTATTATAACCATCCTCCAACATTACTTAACAGTGCATGAAAAGTCAGGTCGTTCAGCAATCTGACGGCGGAGGGGAAGGAGCTGTCCTTGTACTGCTGAGTGTTCATCTTTAGGCTCCTGGACCTTCTCCCCGATGGGAGCAGAGTGCAGTGGGCCTGGGGGGTGGAGTTTTGAGGATAGAGGTGGCTTTTTTAAGATTCTGCCTCATGTCGGTATCCTCAACGGAGTGAAGTCTGGTGCCTGTGATGTCGTAGGCCGAGTTATCAACCCGCTGGGGTTTATTCTTGTCCTGAGATAGGGTGGTGAAGAAGGCTTTTGGTATGCTGGCCTTTATAAATCAAAGCATAGAATATAGGAGCTGGGAGGTGATGTTGAGACTGTTTAATGCATTGGTGAGGCCAAGTTTGGAGTATTGTATGCAGATCTGGACTCCAAATTATAGGAAGGATATCAATAAGATAGAGAGGGTGCAGAGAAGATTTACTAAAATGTTGCCTGGATTGTAGTATCTAGAATACAAAGAAAGATTGAGTAGACTGGGTCTTTATTCATTGGAGCGTAGAAGGTTGAGGGGGGATTTGATAGAAGTATTTAAGATTATGAAAGGGATAGACAGAGTGGATGTGGATAGACATCCACTCTGTTAAGAGGAGGAAAAATTAAAACAAGAGGACATGAGTTAAGAATTAAGGGGCAGAGGTTTAGATGTAACATGAGGGGGAGCTTCTTTACTCAGAGAGTGGTAGCCGTGTGGAAAGAGCTTCCAGAAGAGGAGGTTGCAGCAGGGTCAATTTTGTCATTTAAGACACGGTTGGATGAGTGTATGGATGTGATGGGGTTGGAGGGTTATGGACAGGGAGCAGGTAGGAGGAACTAGTGGAGTTTCACTTAAATCGGTGTGGACTAGAGGGGCCGAGATGGCCTGTTTCCGTACTTTAAATGTTATATGGTTATATGGAGAGTTGGCGCCTCTGAACCAGGCAGGGATACAACCGGCCAGAACCCGCTCCACCTGTAGAGGTTTACGAGAATCTTCGGTGACTGACCGAATCTCCTCAGATGAAGTGGCAAGCCTTCCTTGTGATATCCCTGCCCCAGGACCCGGGTGAGATTACTATGTCGTGTGGGCCCAGCAGCCTAACCTACCCTGTTATCTTCTCAATCCTCTGATTTAAGGGGAAATTCCCCCCACCAACTTTGATGGCGTGGAGAGTGGTGTGCTGTGTGGCCGTGGGGGAATTTCCCCCCTCCCCGTTCTGCTCCCTTTCTGGGAGTAACCTGGTAAGCCATTTCCCCTTTCAAATCGGCGGAGGAGGCACCCCAGAGAAGTCTTACCGGGCTCCCTAAACCACCTCTGAGGTTGGCCTGGAATCCGGGTAGATTTTGGTGAAATTTGCCCGGTTAACCACATTTTACGAGGTGGTTTGAAAGCTCCTCCCCGGGGGTGGTGGGGATTGGCGGCAATGGTTGGCCGGTGATAGGTGTTGCGGCCAGCAATTTATTTTGGTGAGAATTAAACATTATTTCCTGCTTAAAAGGCCTTTCCTGCAGCTTATTGTTGTTACAAGTGATTTGCTTTGGGCAGTTCTGAAAGGAGTAAATCTCAGAATTCTGCGGACCCTGGGAAGGGGGGGGGGGGTCAGAGTAAACCCACAAAGCACTGGAGAAGCTCAGCAGGTCAGAGAGAGGCCTTTATTTATAAGATTTCTGGGATAAAGCATCTGGCGCGCTTTTCGCCCTGGAGAGACTGGGAGATCACTGTCAGTGCCCCCCCACTCCGTCAGTAGCCACGCCGACCTCCCAGTGGCCGAAGCACCTTCCCATGCTTGCATGTTGGTCCACGGCCTTGCGTATTATCCCCATCCTGACTGCCCACAGATTGGGGGGGGTGCGATCAACACCTGGTTTTCCGTCTGGGCGCCCTACACCGAACCCTTTTTCTGTCTTTCCAGTTCCCCTACCACCCCCCCCCACCCGCCGCACTCCTCAGGGCAGCTGAGCCTTCCCTCCGTTCTCCAGCTATCACCTCCTGACTTTGCCACCCCCCACTCCTTCCCCCCACTGCCTAT
This sequence comes from Narcine bancroftii, assembly GCF_036971445.1. NCBI lineage: Eukaryota > Metazoa > Chordata > Chondrichthyes > Torpediniformes > Narcinidae > Narcine > Narcine bancroftii. The sequence goes on from NC_091471.1 coordinate 328,751,871, forward strand.
CCTTTAGTCCGGACGCTCGCCGGCATTTAATCAGGCTTCAATGAAGGGCTCAAGCCCAAAACATTAGTGATGCACTTTCAGCCCCTTCCGTTATGGCTCCCAGGACCTGAGGGTGGGAGGGGTTGGAGGGCAGCGAAGGGACAAATCACAGGGGGATCTGACCCATTTTAAATTGCCAACCCGGCGATTTAAAGGGGGATCCCACCACCCGCCCCTGCCCCGGCGTGTACTCACCAGATGTTTGGCTGCCGCGATGACTCCCCCCGCTTCCCTCCCACGGACATCACTGGAATGAGTGGGCTGGCCATTTACAAATCGGCCATGGCAACACCTAGGTTCCCTGAGGTGGGGCAGGGGTGGGGGCCAGTTGGGTTCCAACGGGATCAGGCCTGTTCTAACTGCTGTGTTAACTGGGGCGGCAGCCAGGTGAACCCTGTTTTACATGGCCCTTTGAAACGGCTTTTGCTGCATGAAAGACTCTGTTTGACCTGCTGAGCCTTCTCCAGTTCTTGTCCTTTCAGTTCTCCCAATGATTTCCAGTCCCAAATTACAGTTATCCATCGTGTACAAGATTTGCTCAACGGAGCCATCCTCACACATAACATTCAAGGACCCCCCCCCCCCCCCCACCATCATAGAGATCGGGAACACATCAGGTATGGCCTTTGAATGGCAGGTGCCATTTTGCCACCGGACGGGCAGGAATTTTGAGCCAAGTCCTGCTCTGCGATTCACCCTACAACTTTCTGGATGGAGCCCGTGGTGTAAATCGGACTGGTAAAAATTTATTAGCAGTCATCCACTCTGCTGCACGTCCAACCTCCCCACCCCAAACCCCCGCCTCCGCTGGCCCCCTTCGGGAACTGGCCATCTAAAAAGGCGCCCAGCGTGATCGACCACATGGTGTCAATTATTCCCAACAATGGCATCTAAAAGCCACTTGTCATGGCCCGAAAGCGGGCGCCCGGGCCGTTACATATTTCTTCATTGGGATGGAATGGACCGCCCCAGTGGGGGGGAGGAGGGGAGGCAGGGCACACAAGGCAGGCTGTAACTTTGCTGCCATGACATTGAAATTATAGATACCAAATTTTTTATGAGGATGTTATTTCCTCAAGTTTGTAGGGCTATCGATCAACCACATTAGATGCAATTTAATCCCCTTGAGGCACCAGTGCATCTTGCATGTGGCCGGCCCGGTTCCAAGGAGTTTGGGCGATTAACAGCCTTGATGGGGATTTCCAGGCAGGAGACTCATACAGCACTGTGGGGTTCCGCCACAAAGTTAGGGGTAATTCACTCTGATGGGGGGGGTGGAGGTGGGGACACAGCTTTGCAACCCCAGTGGGCAATGCCCGAGAGGGAGTCGGATTTCCAGGTGGCCGCATACGCACTTTCAGGCCACAGCCGACAAGGATGGTCACGAGCTGGGCTTGGAATGTGGGAAGCCTCACCTTAAACCCTAATAGGTACAGCTCTGGGTCCTGAAGAGGATTCTTAAACCTATGATCTTTGTCCCCCCAGGGCCTGGCCTAGTTCCACCCAGAAGGCCCTCACCTTGGTATTAGGGTTCCTGTCACAGTGGCCACATCTGAAGTATCGAAACATAAAAATATTGAAAGAGAAGGTTGACATTAATAATTATTGAAGGTCTCTTCCCAATAAAAGGTTTGAACAAGACCTTTGAATGATTGAACCATCCCCATCCCACATCTGTCACAGTAAAGAGCTCATTCTCAGTGTCTCGACGCTGACCTCTCCTGCCTCTCATTTCACAGTAGCAGCAATAAAGCATTTCCTCTTTGCCGCTTCCAGCAACCCCCCTACCCCACACTCAGGGATTCGGCATCTGCAATTGCTGTTACCACAGCAACGCAGCCGAACGGCACTCAGGTCTGGACTCGCACCCCGCCAGGCTGACTGCAGGACTCTGCCTTTCGGATCTGGGGGCCATCCTGCGACTGATAAGGCTGCAGAGTGAATTTTGCACAGGTCCTGACCATCTCTGGATGGGAGTCATTTCAAGGTGCGTTTATTGCCCTCTAATAAAGACATTGGCTCCAGATCCGAATCTGCGACACGGATCAGGAAGCCCTTCAGCACCCTCTCGCGTCCCGGTTCCGAAACCTGGCGCCCCCTTCAGCCAGCGGTCCACAGCCTCTCCCTCGACTGCAGCAGCCCGCACGGGTTCCTCACCTCGAGTGGCCGGCAGCCCCTGCATGCACCCCCAGGCTGTTCCTTCAGCCAAGGAGCCCACAACCCCCCCCCCCCATCACCATCCCCGCAGGACACCTCCTTCTCAGGCGAGGGGTAGTCTCCCCGTGATCTGGTGCTCTGCGCCAGTCCCTCCACTTCCACAGAGTCTGCAACCCCCTCGTAGCTACTGATCGGAGGTTTTGTGGACAGTGAGGAAGGATTTTCAAAGATTGCAGAGGGATCTGGACCAGCCAGAAAAGTGGGCTGGAAAGCGGCTGATGGAGTTTAATATGGACAAGAGTGAGGTGTTGCATTTTGGAAGGACAAAACAAGAAAGGACATGCACGGTGAATGGTTGGGCACTGAGGAGACCAGAGGGATCTGGGGATACAGAGATAATTCCCTGAAAGTGGCATCACTGGTGGACAAGGTTGTAAAGAAAACTTTTGGCACATTAGCCTTAATGAATCAAAGTATTGAGTCCAGGAGTTGAGATGATATGGTAAAGTTGTATAAGACATTGGTGAGGCCAAATTTGGAGAATTGTGTGCAGTTTTGGTCACCAAACTACAGGAAAAATATCAATAAGATAGAAAGAGGGCAGAGAAGATTTACTAGGATGTTGCCCAGACTTCAAGAACTGAGTTACAGGGAAAGGTTAAACAGGTTTGGACTCTATTCCTTGGAGTGTCGAAGAATGAGGGGACATTTGATCGAGGTGTTTAAAAATATGAGGGAGATGGACAGAGTAAATGTAGGTCGGCTTTTTCCACTGAGGGTCGGTGAGATACAAACCAGAGGGTTAAGGGTGAAAGGGGAGAAGTTTAGGGAGAACCTCTTCACACAGAGAATGGTGGGAGTGTGGAATGAGCTGAAGTGGTGAATGTGAGCTCAATTTTAACATTTAAGAAGAAATTGGACAGATCTGTGAACAGGAGGGGTTCGAACTGGGGTTCAGGTCAGTGGGACGAGGCAGGATAATAGATTGGCCCAGACTAGAACAGCCTGTTTTTGTACTGCCATGTTGCATGGAGAGGTCACAGCTGCCATGAAATAAATAACCAATTCTTGAGAGGGGAAGGAAGTTCATGGGTTCAATTGTAATTTTATCTCCCTGTTAAAAGATACAGGTCAAAGAACCCCTAAAATGAGATTGACTTCCTCAAACTCAGCACTGGTTGCAAATTATTCCCAGAATAATTCCCTTACAGAGGTCATGGTGCATCCCAGAAAGGTTTGCTCGGGCCATCTCTCTGTCAGCACAGAGAAGATGAATGAGCGTGTGTTTCACCAGCCACCTGCCACCTCCCCGCCTTAAAGTAAATAAATCTATTGATTACCATCAGACTCCCTTGGCCTGAGGAGATTTAATCAGATTCCAGTATTCCCCTGGGGAGTGAGGGGGGGGGGGGTTATCGACGTCGGAGGAGAGCCTTGAGTCAAAACTAGAATTTATTGACACGGACCCGTCAAGAAATTGCGGCAGCACTGAAAGGTGCCGAGGTTGCCATGAATCTCCTTTAGAGGTGCACAAGCTAGCCCAAAAATGGCGGAGAAAGAGAGGGTCCAGTGACAGAGAGGGGCACAGAGCCGCAGTGGCGACAGCTTTCTCCACTGGTCTCTGGAGGAGGATGACCACGCCCACCGCCCAGCTGAAGGTCAGTCGGCCCTCAATGTTGTGCTGACCCATGTATTCCTTTTAAAAAAAAAGGTCCAAACCAGTGGTTCTCAAACTTTCCCTTTCCACTCACATCCCACTTTAAGTAATCCTTCTGGCCATCGTTGCTCTCTCTGTCTCCCTCCTGCACACTCCCTTGTTGCCAGCTGGGATTCTGCCGACCACTGTGGGGTCATCAGCAAATTTGTAGAGCCTGGCCGCACAGTCATAGATGCATAACGAGTAGAGCCGTGGGCTAAGCTCGCACCCTTGGGGTGTTGATCATCAGTGAGGAGGAGACTGTGGTCTCCCGATAAGGAAATCGAGGGGGGGTGCAGAGACCCAGAGTCTGCAGCTTGTTAACCAACAATGCAGGAATAATAGTGTTAAAGGCCGAGGTGCAGTCGTTGAAGAGTACATTTTTTGCTGCTTAGGAGATCCAGGGCTAAGTGGAGAGCCAGTGATATTGTGTCTGCTAGGGAGTGATTGCGATGGTAAACAAATTGCAGTTGGTCTAGACCTCCGAATCAACATCTCCAAGGATCAGTCCTGGAGTCTCTGTGTTAACAAAGGCTCGGCAGTGGCTATACTTTGTGACGCATCTGAGGAAATTCGATAGGTCTCTTGCAAACTCCTACAGGTGGAGAGCATTCCGGCGGGTTGCCTGGTACAGGGGCGCCAACTCTCAGGACAAAAATAAACTCCAGAGGGTTGTTAACTTAGCCTGCCACATCCCAGGCACCGGACTTCACTCCATCAAGGACATCGACACGATGTCTTAAAAAAGCAGCCTCTCTCCTCAAAGACCCCCACCACCCAGGCCAGGCCCTCTTCACTCTACTCCCATCGGGAGGTCCAGGAGCCTGAACACAAGCACTCAGCGACACAAGGACGTTCCCCTCCGTCGTCAGATTCCTGAATAATCAATGAATCCCAGACATGGCCTGACTTTTCATGCACTGTTAAGTAATATTGTAAGATGGATATAATGTGAATGTTTTCCCTGTGTCGCTGCCGCAAAACAGCAAATTTCATGACTTGTTCATGACAATAAATCCTGATTCTGACTGTGTGGTTGAGAAGGCACACAGTTGATTGGCCTTCATCCATTGTGGGATTGAATTTAGGAGTCGAAAGGTCATGTTACGGCTCTGTAGGACCCTGGTCCAGACCCCACTGCAGAGAAGATTTACTAGGATGTTGCTCGGACTTCAGGAATAGAGTTGCAGGGAAAGGTTCAACAGGTTCTGGACTTTATTCCCTGAAGATTTATTAGGATGTTGCCTGGACTTCAGGAAACCGAGTTGCAACAGGTTTGGGACTTTATTCTCTGAAGATTTACTAGGATGTTGCCCTTAAGAATTAAGGGGCAGAGGTTTAGAGGTAACATGAGGGGAAACTTCTTTACTCAGAGAGTGGTAGCCGTGTGGAATGATCTTCCGGGAGAAATAGTGGCGGCGGAGTCAATTGTATTATTTAAGAAAAGGTTGGACAGGTATATGGATGAGAAGATGGAGGGTTATGGGCATTGTGCAGGGAGGTGGGACTAGAAAGGGGTGTTTGGTTCGGTGCGGACTAGAAGGGCCTAATGGCCTGTTTCCGTGCTGTAATTGTTATGTTATGTTTATGTTATGGAATTCAGGGACTGAGTTACAGGGAAATGTTCAACAGGTTCGGACTTTATTCCCTGGAGCGTAGAAGAATGAGGGGAGAATTGATCGAGGTGTTTAAAATTATGAAGGGGACAGAGTAAATGCAGGTTGCCTTTTTCCACTGAGGGTCGGTGAGATCCAACAAAGAGTGGTGGGGGGGGGGGGGGGTGGGTGTGGAACGAGCTGAGGTGAATATGGGCTCAGTTCTAATATCTCAGAAGAATTTGGACAGGCCCATGATGGGAGGGGTATAGACTGGGTGCAAGTCAGGGGGACTAGGCAGAAGTGGTAAATACAGGCTCAATTTTAACGCTGAAGAAGAATTCGGGCAGGTGCACGGTCGGGAGTGGTACGGGCCAGGTGCAGGTCGGAGGGACGAGGCAGAAATGCTTGGCACGGACTGGAATGGTCGAAGGGGGGGCCTAGGCTGGAGTGCTCTGTGGTTCTCTCCGCAGTTACCAGGGAAAGATCAGATGTGGTGTGATTAGTAATCACCTGGAATAGTGTGCCTCTGGGATGATGGACACAGCCCTCCTCTTTAAGTATAGCTCGGCAATTACTTCAGCCCACATCCTGACTCATGCGATTTCTTTTTTGAAATGATGACTGAGAACCGGGCCTGCCTTCTGTTTTGTTTGGCAAATTCCTGCTGTGAGGAGATTGTAGGGCAGCAGAAACGAGGTCATGTTAGCACACAGGAGCAGAAGCAGGCCATTCAGCCCATCAAGCCTGCCCCATCATTCAACCATCAACCAATCTGATCAGCCACCCAGCCTGGCCTTGCGCCCCCACGACCTTTGCTGCCCTGACTAATCAAGAACCTCTGCCTTAAATACACCCAACGACCCCCAGAATCAGAATTTAAATTTCAGATCCAAACACATCTTATGCAGCCCCGAGATTCTTTATCCTGGGTGCACGGCAAAATCACTACTTCTTGGTAGTGTGAAAATGTAAACAAATTGATTGTCATTAACATGTTACTAAATTTGCCAGTGACCCCCACAGTGGTCAGCAGAATCCCCGATGGCAGCAAGGGAGCATGCAGGAGGGGGACGGATCGGCTCAGCGACCAGTGTCGTGGCAACAACCTTGTGCTCAACGTCAGCAGAACCAAGGAGATGATTGTGGACTTCAGGAGAGAGTCAGGGGAACACGATCCAGTTCTCATTGAGGGCTCAGTAGTGGAGAGGGTTAAGATTTTCCAATTCCTGGGTGCCAACATTTCCGAGGATCTGTCCTGGAGCCTCCATGTTGATGCCATCACAAAGAAGGCTTGCCAATGGCTATACTTTGTGAGGTGTCTGAGGAGATTTGGTAGGTCACTGAAGACTTGTAATCTTCTACAGGTGGACCATAGAGAGCATTCTGGCTGGTTGCATCCCTGACTGGTATGGAGGCGCCAACTCTCAGGACAAGAATAAACTCCAGAGGGTCGTTAACCTTGGCATGCGACATCACGGACACCAGACTTCACTCCGCCGAGGACATTGACATGAGACAGTCTTAAAAAAGCAGCCTCTCTCCTCAAATTACCCCCCCCCCCCACTACTCCAGGCCAGGGCCTCTTCACTCTGCTCCCATTGGGGAAAAGGTCCAGGAGCCTAAAGACGAGCACTCAGTGACAAAAAGACGGCTTCTTCCCCTCCACTATCAGATTCCTGAATGGACAATGAACCACAGACCCGGCCTCACTTTTCGTGAACTGTTATTTTTACAGTAATGTTGTAGGATGGTTATAATATTAATGTTTGCCCAGCGACGCTGCTGCAAAACAACGAATTTCATGACTTGTTCATGACCATAAATCCTGATTCTGAACCTGATTCTGATCCTTATCTTGATCCTGATCCTGATTCTGAGCATCATGGTGCAAACATTTATATAAAACACCCTACAAAATAAATAAAAATTGTGCAAGAAAAAGTCAAAGGCAGTGTCTTTGGTTTATTGTTCATTCGGGAATCTGACGGCAGAGATTGATGGGTATCTGAATCATTAGGGTATCAAAGGTCATGGGGAGAAGTCTGGCGAGTGGGGCTGAGTGGGGCTATCCTATCAACGCAGGTTGATAGGATAGTTAAGAAGGTCTATGGGACGTTGGTGGGCTGAATGGCCTACTTCTGCCCCCTTGTGGTCTACCTCACCATTTAGGTTGTGGGAATCCTGTTTGGTGGACAGTGATGTACCACCATTCTGAAGTGCTCAAGTTCTGATTCAGATTTCAGATTTCTTGTCAGAGTGTCACATACAAAGGAGATCCTTTCTCCTGTGGGCACGGCAGAATTACCACTTACTGGCAGTGCAAAAAAAACGTCCACAACATACACGTGTAAACAGATAAAGAAATGTAAACAAACTGACTGTGTTACAGAGAGGGTAAAAAAATCAATAAAGTCCTTAAATGAGCCCCTATTGCATTTGTCGTTGAGGAGTCTGATGTTGGAGGGGGAGCAGCTGTTCCTGAACCTGGTGGTGAGTCTTATAGCCCCCAAACCCCTTTCTTGACAGTGGCAGTGAGAACAGAGTGTGTGCTGGGTGGTGGGGATCCTTGATGATCGCTGCTACTCTCCAATGGCAGCGTTTCGGTAGATGTTCTCGACTGTGGGGGGAGGGTTTTGTCTGTGATGTTCCTGGGCCATGTCCACTATCTTTTGCAGGGCTTTACGCTCAGGGGGGTACTGGTGTCCCCGTACCAGCCGGTCAGCACACTTTCCACCGCACCTCTGTAGAAATTTGTCAAGGTTACTGATGTCATCAAGAGGTTATAGACAGGATGCAGAGTTGGATGGAGAAGTGGAAGGTGGAATTCAATCTGGATCATTGTGAGGTGATGCATTTTGGAAGGACAAACCAGAAGGGTTAATGGTCGGTTACTCTGTGGAGGAACAGATGGGCCTTGGAGTCCAAATCCACACATCCCTCAAGGTCACCACGCAGGTTGATAGGCTAGTTAAGAAGGTCTATGGGACGGTGGACTTCATTAGTCAGGGGATTGAGTTCAGGAGTTGAGAGTTCAAGTTGCAACTCTACAAATCTCTGGTGAGACCCCACTTGGAGGATTGTGTTCAGTTCTGGTCACCTCATGACAGGATGTGGAAGCTATGGAGAGGGGGGCTGAGGAGATTGACCAGGATGTTGCCTGTATTAGGGAAACAAGTCTTAAAAGGCGAGGTTGGCAGAACTGGGACTTTTTTCTTCGGAGTGAAGGATGAGAGGAGACTTGATAGAGGTTGACAAGATTCAGAGAGGCGTAGACAGGGTGGACAGACATTAGAGGACGTCTATACAAAGTGAAGGGAGGGACCTTTAGGGGTCCTTTTTTAAACAAAGAGTTGTAGGGGCATGGAATACCTCGCCAGGGGGTGGTGGTGGAAGATGGTACATTTAAGAGACTCTTAGACGGGCCCACGGATGGAAGAAAAACAGAGGGTCATGGAGTAGGGAGGGGTTAGTTTTGTCTGTGCTGTAGTGTTCCATGTTCTATACCAAACCTCCGCAAACCCCTGAGGAAGAAGAGGCGCTGACATGCTTTCTTCACGATGCCATTGGTGTGTTTGGTCCAGGAAAGATCCTCGCCCAGTGGCCTCTGGCTTTCGCTTCCTGAAGTCGACCATCAGCTTCATGGGTCGTCGCTGGTGCACCATTCAGCCAAGTTTGCAGTCTCCCTCCTGCAACGCTGACTCATTGCCCTCTCAGCTGTCAGATTTGCGGAGTGCTTGCCCCACACAGTGACACCAGGCGCAGTGCATCAGACATGCCCCATGGTTTCCTGACAGCTCGATTTCCCCTTCAGGGCATCGCATGCACTTCCAATGTCTGTTCGGCCACTGAAACAGTATGTTAGCTGTCAGTTTTATAAATGCGGTCGCACCCAATTAGTCTTTCACTCTCTCTCTCTCTGCATGAGAAAAGCAAATGTGAGCTTGGGAGAGACTCCCTCTCACCCCCCCTCCCCCCACCTTCACCCCTTATCCAAACTCCACCAGAGCAAGACTCAGGTTTACTATCTATCCCCTGGTGGGGGCAGAGCCTGCAGGTGTGACCAATCCCCAGCACCAGGTGACGGTCTCCAGAATGTTGGTACAGGGCTTTAGCAGAAATTCATGATTTTTGATAAAAGTATCCCCATCGCTCATTATAACAGCAAAAGCATTTCTCATCGGCCCGGCTTATGTGGATCAATGTACCTCTGACGCTAAAACTCCATGCTAGTTTAGATTTTGAACCTTCTACTCTGGTCAGAGCCATCATTATGACCCAATGACCCTTCGGATCATGCGGTTTCACCATCAGCAAGCGCTGTTTTTTTTGTTGCTGCCGGAGTGTTTACAGTCGCTGCTTTTGTCGAATTTTCCAGGGTTTTGGGTACAATATCGCGGTTGTTAGTATTTGCGAATGAGTGTCGATAACTCTTTTGAGAATTCAGTCGTAATTGAAGGGCAAAGAGGAGAAAAATCGAGGAAATGGTTACCGCTCAGTTACGAATAAGGTTGTGATTCAAATTTAGAAAGATTTGACAAAACGATTTTGTGGTTAGTGTTCCCGTAGATTTAAGGAGAAGTTGGATAAGTAAATGGATGGGAAAGGAATGGGTGTTACAGGTGGAGAGTAAGTCAGTGAGTCCATCTTCATTAAATTCTGAATGAGCCATGAAAGGGGAACCTTGTCAAATTCCTTGCTGGAATCCATACACTCCATATCCACCACTCTGCCTGCATCAGTGTGCTTCGTTACATCCTCAAAGAATTCAATCAGGCTCGTGAGACACGAGCCACGCTGACAAAGCCATGCTGACTATCCCCAGTCAGATTATGGCTCTCTAGAATCAGATTTCGGATTTATTGTCAGTGTACATACATGACATCACACGTGGAACCATAGAACACCACAGCAGAGAAAACAGGCCATTCAGGCCTTCTAGTCTGTGCCAAAAACATCATTCCACTAGTCCCCCATTCCATTACCCTCCAGTCCTCTCCCATCCATGTAGCAATCTGATTTATTCTTAAAGAGTGAGCCCGCATTCACTACCTCGTTCCACTCTCCTACCCCTCTCCGAGCGGAGGTTTCCTCTTTCACCCAAAACAATGTCCTCTCTTGTTGATCTCTCCCAATCTAAGTGGAAAGAGCTGACCTACATTTACTCTGTCTACCCCCCTCATAATTTTAAACACCCCAATGAAATCTCCCCTCATTCTTCATTCTTCAAGAATAAAGTCCCGAACCTGTTGAACCTTTCCCTGTAACTCAGTTCCTGAAGTCCGGGCAACTTCCCAGTAAATCTCTCCCCTCTTTCAATCTTATTGATATCTTTTCTGTAGTTCGGTGACCAAAACTGCACACAATTCTCCCAATTTGGCCTCACCAATGTCTTGTACAACTTTACCATCACATCCCAACTCCAATACTTTGATTTCTGAAGGCCAATGTGCCAAAAGCTCTCTTTCCAACCCTGTCCACCAGTGACGCCACTTCCAGGGAATTATGTCTCTTTATTCTCTTTTCTCGGACGAACCCTCTCTGCAGTGCCGAAATAATCTGTATACAACCTACACATGTAAACAGATAAAGAAATGTGAACAAACTGACTGTGCAACACAGAGAGGGTAAAAAAATCAATAAAGTGCACGTCCTTAAATGAGCCCCGATTGAGTTTGTCGTTGAGGAGTCTGATGGTGGAGGGGGAGCAGCTGTTCCTGAACCTGGTGGGTGCGAGTCCTGTGGCCCCTAGACCTCTTCCCTGATGGCAGCAGCGAGAACAGAGCTTGTGCTGGGTGATGGGGATCCTTGATGATCGCAGCTGCTCTCCGACGGCAGCGCTCCCTATAGATGTTCTCAACGGTGGGGAGGGTTTTGCCTGTGATGTCTTGGGCTCTGTCCACTACCTTTTGCAGGGCTTTACACTCAGGGATATTGGTGTCCCCATACCAGCCGGTCAGTCCACTTTCCACTGCACCTCTGTAGAAATTTGCCAGGGTCGTACTGAACCTTAGCAAACTCCGAGGAAGTGGAGGCGCTGATGGGCTTTCTTCGCGATGCTGGTTCTAGGAACGATCCTCTGAGATAGAGACAAGAGGTTGAAAGGACATCATTTCAGGATCAAAGTGGGTCAATTTAAAACAGACGCGGAGGAATTTCTTCGTTCAGAGGGCGGTGAGTTTGTGGAATTTGTGGCCACAGGCGGCGGTGGATATGAGGTCATTGGGTGGATTTAAGGCACAGATACTTGATCAGTCAGGACATCGAGGGTCACGGGGAGAAGGCCAGGGAGTGGGAGGATGGGACGCACTCGAAGGGCCGGACCTCGCCTGTGACTCCCTTGAACTCTGGAGTTTGCACAGAGAGCGAGGGGCCGAGCAGCCTCCCTCAGCGTGGTGGAGTGCCGTGGCTGTGACCTGCCTGTTCTTGATTCAGGTGAAGGCTGCGGATGCCTCACGCTGGGGCCCTGTGCAGATGCCGTGACAAAAATGGTTATTGATGAGGAAGAGAATTAACTCACCATCGAACGTGCCTGTAATTAATTGTCTGTTCAAGCACCGCTGGTGCGAGGTGGAGAGGAGGCGCTGAGTGCTGGCTGCATTATTCATCAGCCTCTGATTTTAAACACTGGTTCCTGCGGTGTCTGGGGAATCCGCCGTTTATTTTATGGGTTGACTGCGTTGTAAAATCAGCTGGGACTTGTTCCCTTTGCTCTTCTCCATACCCTTAATTGCTCAGGGGATGAGTGAGCTGGATGTCAGTCGATTCCACGCCTCCATTCTCCTACACTGCCTAGCAGGCTTTTCATTTCTCTCTCTCTCTCTCTCTCTCCCCCTTCCCCCCCCTTTCTCTCTCTCTCTCTCTCTCTCCCTTTCTCTCTGTCTCCCTTCCACCTTTTTTTCAGCCTCGTTTTCTGTTCAAGGTATTGTTTTCACTCCTCTCCCTCTCCCCCTCTCTCCCTCTCTCGACTTCTTTCTCAGCCTCGTTTTCTGTTCCAGGTATTGTTTCCACTGCCCCCACTATCTCTCTCTCTCTCTCTCTCTCTCCATCTCTCTCCTCCTTTCTCTCTCTCTATCTCTATCCCTCTCTCCCTTCACCTTTTTCTCAGCCTCGTTTTCTGTTCCAGGTATTGTTTCCACTGCCCCCACTCTCTCTCTCTCTCTCTCACTCTCTCTCTCTTTCTATCTCTCTCCCCCTTTCTCTCTCTCTCTATCCCTTTCTCCCTTCCACCTTTTTCTCAGCCTCGTTTTCTGTTTCAGGTATTGTTTCC